>NC_056734.1:881616551-881916551 GCF_019279795.1 Protopterus annectens | reverse complement strand
TTCCATCCTACAAAATCCAACCATCCCACTGCAAACACTGAAGCTGTAACAGACCTTCACACTCACTCCAGTGCCAGCATATACAATTAAAAATACCTATACACCATTAAGACAACAATAACTGCTTCTGACCAACTTCCATCTGAATACCTCAAACTCACTGCAGACAGCCTTGTATAACCTGTCTTGATTCTAATAAACCATTTTATCCAGGAAAAATATGTCCCTATCTTATTGAATAATACCTATTCATAATGGTAGCTCATCTACTGAGGTCATAAACTATATAGACCAATCGCCATTCGCTCACTCTTATCCAAAATCTTGGAAAGATGTATTCAATCTCAGCTTGCTACATATATTACTTCTCATAACCTCCTCTCTCCTTCACAGCTTGGTTTCAGACCCAGTCACAGTGCAACAACTGCCCTTCTAAGGTTCACAGATATAATAAATCACAATAGAAATTTGGGTCTTCTAAACTCAGCCCTATTTCTGGATCTATCCAAGGCATTCAATGCAGTCATTCATCAAATTCTCTGGAATAAACATTCTTCCTATGGGCTATTAGCCTCCTCATTTAACTGTTTTCTTAGTTGCCTCACTAATAGCTCCCAAGTAGTGAAATGGCAAGACAATTTCTCTTCACTCCTTCCTATATCTGTCAGAGTCCCAAGAGGCTCTATTCAATGACCACTACTGTTTAACTTACTTATTAATGACCTAAACACAGCAGACAAATAGGCCACTATAGTACAATATACTGATAACGCCACTCTAATATGTACTGCTAGGACACTGCACATGCTCCAAACAGTCATCCAAAAGTCCTTCTCCTCTATAGACGCTTTGGTCAACTTCCCCTAAATCCAAAAAATAAATAAATAACTACTGCTGTTCAAACTCCCTCTCTCCTCCCAAAAGACTACCTTTAATATACTGTTATCCAACAAGACCAATATATAACTAGTAGATTTACTATCATATCGTCAACATTCAAAAGACATTCCTACCTTAAATGTTGACTAAAAAGTTGAACACGGAATGTCAAGAAGGTCAAAATGTCACAAACACACTTCCTGTTGTGAATTTGACCTTTCTCAACATCCGTAGACTGCAGTGTGACACTGCACACCACATGACAAAATGATTTTGCAGGTTCAAACCCATCTGCACCTCCTCCACATCCCATGCACATTATATATTCTAGCCCTGAGATCGCACCACACTGGGGGAAAAGGGTAAATTTCCCGATCCCCACTGAACTGTAATCTTTATTTACAAGATCATTCTCATCTGTGTGAATGCACTCTGCATTCACTGAACTGGGACTCATACAATTGCAGGTTCAGCAACACGGGTCGGCCAACCATAATTTGACATCCCATGGTCACCGAACCTTCCCTTGTAATTGTAAATGTAAACCTAACTAGTATTTCACACCAGACTGCTAGGTGTGATTATAGATGACCACTTGAAATTTGCAGCAAGCCCTAAAGAAGACACACCAAAAGCTAGGCTGCTTCTCTAAAGTAAAATACTACCTTACGGACTCTGCTAGCCAAAACATAGCCACTTGTTTTCTACTCCTCACCCTAATATATGCCTCACCTATGCTAAAAAATCTCAACTCCTGTCTATCAGCCAATCTAGAACAATACTACAAGAAAATAGCTGTATTCATTTGCAACAATATATATCACATCACTGCCTTTCGAAAGCAACTAAATTGGCTCAAATTAAATAGTTCTTTAATGTACTCATAATTAATTACAACCTCCAAAGTACTGCACAACCCTGAAAAATTCCCATGTCTTCATGCCATCATTCCACCTTACACTATTAAGCAACATTTATGATCCAATGGCAAATCATTACTCTCCATAAATAAACCTAACAACACAGCGGGATGTTCCCTGTATTCACACTACTTCACTAATATTTGGAATACCATTCCATTCCATTCAGGAATGGTCTGCAACCTAGAAAACTTTAAATTCCAACTGAAGTAACACCTGATAAATAAATGGCTCTGCACCTGCACCCCGTCTGGTTAAACAGGCACTAATATCCATATATGAATTTATTGTATAACTGTCTGCTGCACAAAACTTAATAAACTATTATCACAACTATAATCTCCTCTATCATCTCATTTCCGTTAACTTCCTTGTGCCACCTCCCTCCCTTCCTTCCTTTGTGCTTCTCTAACGCTTTGTCTTATCTTCATATGTCCTTGATTTTGAACGTGTTTACAGTAGCAAATATTCTTGCATAAAACCTAACAAACTGTGTACACTGATGATACTGTTTTGCATATACCTGCCTGTAATAGCAACAAAAAATATTCATATACAACCTATATAACTCCTATTTTTAATTGCAACTGTTTTTAAATGATGTAACTGATCTCAAAGATGTGAATAATGGAGTTGTTGCTCATGAATGTAACTGACTGTAAATGATGAAACAATGCAAATGATGTCCGTGATGTCTGTATAATGGAGCTGTCCTTCCTAGGCCTCCTTTGACAAAGAGGATTGCTGAGTTGGACTTTCCCCAAAAACAAATGCTAAAAGTAAACAAATAACTATTTAATTGTATGTGTGAACTGTTTTATATAAGCCACAATATATATCTTTGTGAGTACCACTAGCTGGATTGCAGCTGAGTGCCTCCCCTGCATAGCTGTTAGTATATATTCTGCTACATCTTAGTGTAACTGGAAGAAAAGAAGGACACATTTTCTGATGATATTGTAAGCATTTGTGATTCAAAGAGGTGACCTTAGTAATTTTGCATTTCATACTTGCAAACATGGTACTATGCTAGACCTCATGAACAGAATTACAGATACCTGAGATCTAAAAAGAATCGGTGTAAACACAGAGCATAATAGTGGTGCAAGTATAAATCAGTAGAGAATGCTGCAAATATCTCATATGCTAAGTCACAGACAACATGTATAACCCACTGGTCTGTGCACCCAACAGTAAAGATGTGGCACCAGCATAACAGGCCAGTTGCTTTTTTTTTTCTTTTCTTTTTTTTTTTTGTCTGATACTAACTCAGATTTCGACAAACTCATTAATGCAAATTTTTCAGGAGCAGTTGAGATAGATAAATGTGGTTCCGTTTTTTATTTCAAAAAGTAAAATCACAACCCTTGTAATTTGTTAGATCCCAAGGTATCAGTTTAACAACAGTATAGGCAATAGTAATACTGTTGAGTCCAATAGTGAACTTTTAGAGAAGTAATTGTTAAAACTGAGAAGATTGCAGCTAGACAACTGTTTCTCCCAGGAATGTATACACTTGGGAAGTGTACCTAAAGGACTCAGATATTCGAAATTTCCTAAGAATATACAACTACACAGCTTGTTATTTTATTTAACGGGCAAGGACTTGAGTTAATGTAACTAATGGTGAAACACAGAACTCATCACATTATGGAATTGTTTAAGGAAGTTAATGATTTGAAAGATTATATTTCACAAGAACCTTTGTTTTCCATTTACAAATTCAAATATGATAGTATTTCCATAGAACTGACAGACAAGTAGAGAAGATTATAATTAGAAAAAAAAAAGAAGCTAGAAAGAGATGCTAAGGAATACCAAGAATATGTCATGTATCAACTGATTAACAAGAACTTTGGTGCTAAGACTTTTAACCATAATAGACCCAGAAGCAGCTTTGATTGTGCAGTGCATATAGAAGTCATATTGCCCTAGCAGTAGGAGACAACTATAGGACTTTTAGTGATGTTACTAGAGAGTATCACCCCAACCTTTGCAGTGACCCACCAAGAGATACAAATGATTGGCAGACAAAACCACTCATATGAGGAGTGTTTCCAATCCACCAATAAACTCCTTTCAGGGAGTGGCAACTACACCCAAACATCTCCAGAATCCACAAAGCAAGGGGAGAGGAAGGGGCAAACAACATAACTCAATCAGACAAGTTTAATTCATCACACTAGGGAGAATATAGTTTCTGAGTATGGAGGTTGTCTTTTAACATACCAGAATTTTAAGATTTTTAATTATAGTTCTTTGACTGCAGTGGTGGTGCTGTGGTAGCGTTGTCGCCTCACAGTAAGACATTGTCCTGTTCGATTCTCAGCTAGAGCGTCTTCTGTGTGGAGACATGTGTGAATGGGTGTACCTTCGTTGAAGGTTGTGCATCTGGGCCGGCAAGTTGGCATGTAAAAATCTATTGCCAATCATTAGTGGACCGGAGTTCTGCTGTGGCAACCCCTAACCGGGAAAAGCCGAAAGACACAACAACAATTACAGTTCTTTGAAATAGATAAAGAACATTTTAACTTTTTAAGAACTAACTCAGAAGACATTTTGATAGAATTAAAGTATTTGCTAGGAAACTGAACTCAGCTATACATTTTGAAGGCAGGACCAAGAATTAAAAGTATTTGCTAGAAAACTGAACTTAGCTATACATTTTGCAGATAGGACCAATTTACACAGGATCCTTTTAAGAGAAAATCACTTATAAACCCCCATTTCATCCACTTGTTTCAGTTTTGAGAAGGTGAATTAGATATTTGCAAGCATTTTTTGGTTCAAATGTTCAGCTGTAGAAGTAACCTAAATGAGAAAGAGAAAGGACTTTTACATACTGTTATGAACAACAAGGACATTAGAATAATGAAATCAGATAAGGGAGGAGGAGTACTTATCTTTGATACCATCAATTACTCAGGTGGTGTGTTTGAGATATTACAGAATGGTAGCACTTATTGCTTGATATCTCAGAATGAAATTAATATCACCTATAGAAAAATAGATTTGTTTTTACTGGATTGTCACTTGCAAGGGATTATATCCAAGAGTATATCTGAATTTCTCATGAACAAATTCCCCTATATTCTTTTCATTTTTGGCAATCCAAAGGTTCATAAAATTTTTGAAAATCCCATACAAAGACCTATAGTTTCGGCTCTCAGTGCCAAGACATCCCCTTTGCTGGTTTTTCTTCAGCAAGCGCCCCACATTCTCAAGGATTCTTGGGATTTTTGAGGGTGCATTTCCTTAGATTTGTGGGATGAAAACATTACATTTCCCACTGTAGATGCAATAGATCTATTTACATGTACCCAAAGACAAAGGTCTTAACATGTTTAAAGATTTATTAATTTCTACTGAATCCTTAAATAGCAAGGATATATTCTTTGTGTTTAATATTATGGATTTAGTACTTCCACTTTCATTTTCTTTGAAGGAGAAACCTACAAGCAGGTCCAGGGTGCTGCAATGGGAACTTCTTTCATTTTATTTATTTTTATTTATTTTACATTTGTTTACTGGGAAAGTCCAACTGGTCATTTTGCCCTTTTTCAGTGGAGGCCTCGGGAGAAAAGCTTCATTGTTAGTACAATTTTGTATTACATTGGCAAGAAAAAAGCAGAATCAAAGATTAAAACAAGTAACAATAATAACAAACAAGTATGGTTAGTACTGAGAAGAGGCAAGTGACACTATACATTGGACACATTATATCTAAAGACATTTCTTGGTATTGTACAGATAATCACACATTTATACAATGAGTCAAAACAATGTAAGTCCAGTTACATTATGTACAATGTGATAGCACATTAAGAAATTAAATAATGCTTCATTTTCAGAGTGAAAAAAAAACTTCATGTGCCCCAAATTTTGCAAATTTTGACATGTGGGCCTGGGAAGGCAACTGTTTATTTACATCTAGTTTGTTTTCCTACTGTAAACTGTATTTAAGATTTTTGGATGTCATTTTCATCCTCTGGAATGGACCGTTGATTTAATTAAGGATTTTTTAGAGTATATTAATGGTTCTACTACTTTTTTAACCTTTATTCATGATCTCCATTCAGAGCAAATTAATTACCTGGTTACAACTATTTTTAAGACCAGAGGAGGATTTGATTCTGTTATTTACAAGAAACCCACCTTTCCAAACATGCATTTTCATTTCATCAGTTGTCACATCTTCCTTTACAAGAAGACTTTATTAAAATGGCTGTTTGTGAGCATTGCCCAGAAGACACCCAACAAAGACAGATATGTTTAGGGAAGCCAATGTTTTAGGAGAGATGTTTTTAGAGACAGGCTACCCCTGGAAATTGTGAGTACAATTAAAAACAAGGTTTTTAATGGATGGGGAGAAAAATACCAGCCACTGTTGGGGCTGGGATTCATCAAAAATCCAGTGAACAATGTTAATATGAATCACCAGGTATTTGAAAGAGTCCTAGTCATACCGTATTATACTGGTACAGAAACGATTTTTGAGTTGGTTACTAAAAATTGCACCATTTTTAAGGCAAATGATCATGTTTATAAATTACTGCTTGATTCCCCACATTTTGTATATAAAACTATGACTGATTTGAAAAATTTACTGGAAAACCATGGGAAAATTGCAAAGAAAGTCATACAAAAGCAGGGACCAAGAAGTGTGAAAGGTCTGATCAGTGCAAATCCATTTGTGAGGTTTTCAATCCGGTTTTGAAACTGAGGGCAGCTAAATTTTGAGTTGGTATTTGATTAGGAAAATATATATATGTATATATATATGTATATATATATATATATATATATATATATATATATATATATATATATACACACACACAACTATACACACATTTATTTTTTAGGTTATCAAAGACTTTGGTAAGGTTATTTTTAAAGTTTTGGGTTTGAATATAAATAACGCATAACATACATTTAGCACAAAAAAATGTTTTTTAGGTATAGATTTATTTTTGTATTTATCATAAATATACTTTCAAAATGTTACAGCAATAAATAGCATAAGTTTTTAATAACTGTTTTTAACAAATGTATTTTTAGCAACTGCACTTGTAATGGAAACTTTTATAGTCTTTTAAGTACTTACATAGATTGGTTCCTAATATAAATTTCTACTTTTGTTTACACTTTGTAAGAAACCTTATGATTTTTTTAACATTATATGCATCTTACATGATTTTAGAAATGAATTAGGTTTTATATAAGGTTTAGATTTTCATCAGGTTTTGCATATTAATTTGTTCATTTAAAGGAAATTACATGATTTTTTTGGGTTTGGTTATGTTAATCATGTGACAAGCTAATGGATTTTTAAATTTAGTATTAAGCAAAGGTATTGATGTTTTGACTAATTCCTGTTTTTTACAGGGACAAACGCTCACTCATGTTATTATGTGCTCAACTTTTATATTTCTATTGTGAATTTTATAAATTGCAATTCCTTCACATGCTCATGCTTGTATAGGTTTGGTATCAGTGCTGCTCTTGCTGTATTTAAAGTTTTTAATAAAGAAGTTTTCTAGATTTCAGGCATGATGTTTTTAGAAAAAGAGAGATGATGAAGAAGTGAGCAGATGGAAGATTAAGGTGTTTGCAGCAGTAGAAAAGAAACTATATGACTGCAGGGGGTGGCAGTCAGTTTGAATGTTGTTTAGAAGAATGTTTTTGCCTTTGTACTTAATGTGTTGGAAGAAGTAGAGAGGATGAGTGAGTGGAGACAGCAGCAAGTTACTCAATTCATGCAGCAAGTCATTGAGTATGAGGATCTCTTTACCACATTCTGGTTGCTAGTTTTAGACCTGTGATAAAGTTATATATTTGATCAAAAAATGTTTGCATAGTTTAAGAGTTGTGTTTGCCTGGATTTGTGAATGAATGAATTGTATATTTTGATGGATTGTTTGAATAAGTTTCTGGGCATTTATATTACGCTGTCAAAAACTCAAACTGTCGACAGCGTAATAATCGACAAGAAAATGTAGAAACCCCTGAACATTGAACACACACAAAAAAAAAAACACCCAAACACAATGCGAATTGCTCTATGCAGGTGGCAAGCCCCCCTGCACCCCCCACCCCCCGGCTACTTAAATATACCAACTCCAAGATCACACTACATTGCTGTAAACTGAAATCTCCCCTTACAGAGATTTCCATTTACATGCGCGATGACTTTCGCTTTCGACATTTTGGTGCCAACAATATCAGCTTTGATATTGTCGGCCTTCAACAGGGTGAAGTAGACCTATTTCTGGGGGTGGTGAGATGGATAACATTGTTTATGGAAGGGTCTGGTTTCCATTTCACCCAAACCTCATCCCTAAATGTTTAGTAAATGTTGTAGATCTTTTATTATTCAGTTTGGTTTCTGTGGTTTAAAGATTCTTTTAATCTCTGGGAAGAAGAAGACAAAGAAAAAGAAGAGGAAGAAGATGAAAGAAGAGGAACAATTTTTTGGAGGAGGAACAGGGCATATGTTAGAGAAATCATTACAGAGCAGTAATCTTATTTAGATACTATAAATAACATGGAGTTGTTTCCTAGGAGGTCTTGCAGTTTGGATATTTTTTTTGTTGTAGGAAGTCAAAGTATCTTTTAGACAGGGTAAAACTTTATAGATTGGTTGCTGATAGTAAATTTAATGGAGCAATAGTTAAGTCACTGAATGATGGATGCAGGACTGAAATGATAGACAGACAGAAGAGTATGCCAGTAATGATAATGTCAAGGATTGAGTGCTTGGAAGATTTAAGTGTGGTCTAGTGGGCTGTGAAATAAGATGAAGAAGGCTATGCTCAAACAGAAAGTGAGAGATATCAGAACGGGTGGAATTTGAATAACTGAAATCCCCTACAATGATGATGATGATTATGTTATTTCCTAGGAATGAATGATAGAGTAGTTGTAATGAGAGGTGTTAATTTGAATAGTGAGGATGGTGGGGGTAGGAAGGTAGTGACAAGAGAAAGTTTATGGAGAGACAGATGAAAACTTTATATTTTAGTTACAAACTTTATAAGAGCCAGAGTAGGTTTGTTTGTGAGCAGGCATTAACCTGGGCAACTAATGTGGAATTACCTCAACCAGGTATTTTGCCAGGGCTAGGGTCATGGAGGATCCTGTAAGAGGAGAAGAGGTGCTGGATGTTTGTGGTTTCAGATGTGAGCCTATCACAGGTGGATAAGATTATGGTGGATGAAAAATGCATTGATTTGTTCAGTTTTGTTTTCTAAGCTATGTGCATTCAGAAGGCACAGAGGGACAATAGCTCTCAGCCTTTTACATCAATACTCAGAGAAAACGTCAAAAACTAATACAGGGACAAAGGCTGTGACTAAAACCGGGACACCCTTAAATAATGTACTATCCACTTTGAAGGAAGATATATATATATATATATATATATATATATATATATATATATATATATATATATATATAGTTTACCTTCATGTGTGCGTATTTCACAAGGGCGAACAGCAATTGTCCAAAAGGCCGTTTTCAAAGTTTGCAAACGCCGAAAGGAAAAAGGTTTGAATGTGCAATGAGTGAATGCACAGTGACATTCGCTCATTGCACATTCAGCATTTTGGGGCAGATTGCACTATAGTGGGTATCGGAAACTGGTCATTTTCCCCACTGTAGTGCGATCTTGGAGTTAGAATATTAAGGGGGGGGGCGCACATTTCATTACATTTTTTTCTATATTTATGTTCGAAAATCAGCAAATCTGCTTTTCGATTTGCTGATTTTCGAACATGTAAAATTGTCACTCTTATGACTTTTGTGGGTATGATTTGCTTATATGAGCAATCGCACCAGTGTGATTCAGTGTTGTAAAGGTAAACCTATATATATATATATATATATATATATATATATATGGGTCTATATTACCTTATCGAAAACTGAATTTGCTGAAATGCATGCAATTCAGCTAATTCGCTTTTGTGGGGGGTGTTCTGATGTAGATACAGTTCAGCTAATTCAGTTTTTGAGGATATAATATAGACCCATATATATATATATATATATATATATATATATATATATATTAGATATATATATATATATATAGATATATAGATATATATATATATATAGATATATATATATATATATATATATATATATATATTAGATATATATATATATATATATATATGTGTGTGTGTGTGTGTGTGTGTGTGTGTGTGTGTGTAGGATTTGCACTCAAGTACAGTTTTGGAACAGTTAGACGTGATTATCTGACATTACTTAGCTATTATAATAATCAGTGTTATGTCTCAAAACCAGACATTTTTAGGAAAGAACAATGTAAGAATTTCACTTTGTAATGTTCCTCAAAAATCAGAGACATTTGAAAGAAACACAAGTCCAGATTGTTTGCATGTTTGTGGATATATGGTATAGTATTCTTACATATCCTGGAGTTTTCTTCTCTGGGCACCACAGCTATTATGTAGGTTATATCCGTCTGGTATTTGCCAGTAATTCAAATGCACAACCTAATACAGTCTATAGGCTTGCAGATATTTCTTATACTGTAGCTAATACCAATGTGAGTAACTGTGATGAGAAATGGAATGCAATTATATAACCCTACGGAGACACTGTTGACTTAGATTGTGGTTACTTGCTGTCAAATCTGTATCAGATGGGTGTCATTCAAACCAGATACTATATTGTCCTTGTAAAATTATTCATGGTTGTATGCTTTGTGACTAGTTTTACTAAGTACTCTCAAACTGTTCCATGACCACTGCACTCATGTTTGGAATTCCTAGGCAATACTATTCTGGACTTGTGATATTTTGTAACTTTGGTGGCACATAGTGGCCAAGATGCATAAAGATATGTTTGAGGGCAGTGGACAGATTGTATAACAAAAAAAGAATGTTATTCAGGTCAAAATAGACATGAATAAACAGAATGGACTAGAACATACAAAGAAAGGCAATGCATGGGTTTCATGCCTCATTGTGTAAACCACAAGAGAGTTATGCATAAAGGATAGAGCAGGTAGGCCCAGCTTTCACCCACAGTGACAGGCTGCTGCCGCATGCTGCCATAAAGTGCAAACAGTAACTGTGGCAGACCAAGCAGTGAAGCTGTACAACAGATTGGTTGCATTTAATGGTCAAAAAGGGCATAAAGCAATGTAGAAGAATGGTATAGCAAATAAAAGAACAAATAGAATTACTATAGAAAAGAAAGTAGGGTTGGGAGGATCATAACACACTTTTTTTGAGGGGGAAAGGCCTTCATATTTTGTATACTGAAAGAAAAAGGAAGAGGAAAGGGGTGAAAGCCATTAAGATGGAGGAAAGAAGGCACAGTATAGGTTTTATGGGGACATAGAAAATCCAGAGTCAAACAAGGTTGAATAATTGTTGTGGCAGTGAGAGGTCAGGCAGATATTCATCTGTGAACTAGCTCTGAGGAATCTTAGGGGGATCCAGTAGACAGAGGCCTTAGATCCATTTGGTTGGTGTCTAGTGGCCACACCCACCTGTAATATTCTGAAGGCATTGGTCAACAAGTGCAGTGAATCAAAAACTTACTTCAGAACCCAGCTTTCCATCTCCAGCATATGTTTCAGATTTGGTCAAACCTGAACAGGTTATTAAGATGGGCTACCAGTATGGAACAGGCCAGACCTCCTTCCTTGTGAGTCAATCCCACGCTGCTCACCCACCTCAGCATCAGCCAGTATGGCAGCTGACATGTCTGCAGCTTAGATGAAGATGAATCACTGTAACCTGCAGAAGCCAAATATAAAGGGAGTGGTGCTATGTGAGATGAGAGCCCATAACTAGTATACAGTACATGGTATATGTGTATAAATATGATGCAAACAGCCCTTCTATGCCATAAGTTTCTGCTGTTTCTTGAGGCAGCCATCAGCATTATCCTCTCACTCTGTCCATCTGGAAAGACAAGAGGGATATGCAAGCCATCACATATTTATACATATGTCACTGAGGCAGAAATTACACTGCAAATTTACAGCTACACATATACATGTGAAAAACAGCAACTTAAGATGGCGCCAACAGCCCTAGACAATACAGCATCAGCATATGCACAACTAACCAGAAGCAGGAAGTAGTGCCCAGACTTTGGACAGACATCTATACTACTACATGCTGGTATGGTGGACCACAAGGATCTATATTATGAGAGGTCTGTGCAATGCAGCGGAAGGATGAAATGATGTCCACAACTCCCACCACCCCTCTCCCCACAGTGGCACTGCCATTTGTACTACCTCACAAAATAACAGAGTATCAGAGCAATACAGTTACTAAAAACAGCACACACAACTTCACGTCAGTCACCCACAACAGCCAGCTTTGTATATCCTAGGGTATGTCCGAGGAAGCAAATCTCTTTATGAATAAAACTATGATAGATAGAAAAAAATCAAATTATTTAGTGCAGTCTAATGTGCACTTCTACTGTAACATTCAGGATGTTAATGATGAACCTTTGTTTCCCATGCCCAGAGATATTCAGTGCAGTGACGACCCAGAGATGAGCCATATAGCTGTCATTCCAGAATCCGCACTGCTTACTAGAATGGGAATGCCTGTGACACTGACCAACTGCTCAGACAAGTCATTCCAGGCATTGAGCTTATGGTGCAGATCTGTATAATGTCCAGCATATGCACCCAGAATAGGTTGTATTGGAGAGATAACATTACTTTGCTCTCCTTAACATACCAGGGGGGTGCCCTTGGGGCACTGTAATCAGTAGTCATTGATACAGATCTATAGCAGCGCAGAATGGTAGCCTGAGAGTCACTCCTTACATGAGACTTTGAATCATATGAAGCACTGCAGCACTGTGCAGTATTTCTACTCACACAGCCTGGCTGCATAAGCAAGCATGCATAACATAGTTTGCCTTTGCAAGAAGCAGATCGTGCTGTACCATATGTCACAGATGTGCATCTGTGCAGCATGCCATTTCCTGGGCTCTGGCAAAATCCTGCCTTATTAAGATATATGGTGCAAAATAGTTCTTATTAGAAATATCTTTGACTTATTCATAATGTCAAATGCCAAAAAGAAGAGCAAGGCAACAGCAGCAGCACACATATTGTAGCGTTCTTGTGAATAGCCTTTTCAGACAGCCACTGAACTGGTCGGCAATAGATAACTGACACTGTTCATTTTGTATTTTATGCAGCTGCAGACCTACAGCCGTATCAAAGGGATATCAGGCTCACCCTGGTAGGGCTTTTTTTCCTCCTGTTCCATTTTCCTTAGGCTGTATTTCACCATTGTTATATACCTGTGCGCCAATGGATTGGACTAGGCAGTGGTAGCAGACTGGATGTGTGGTCCCATTACTGGTCTGGAATATGCTGGCCTGTAATGCACAACTGCTTGAACTTCCAACCCCTGCCTTCTTTTCACATGATGTGCTTTTCTGACATGAGTACACCTACTGGGGCTATCAGCACACTATCATTGGCATTATATCCCTGCCTCTCATGCGAACATGTGATACTGCACACCAGCTGTTATGTGTTATTGACTCCAACTATATCCTAGCACAAGTCAACACTTACCACTACCGACCTTGTTAACCACTAGGATACCCTTATGTCCAGCATATCTGGGACCTCTAACATCTTTCTAACTCTGACGAGAGCTTAATTGCCAGGCCAATATATGTATTTCAGTGATAAAGCACTGTGCCCACAGAACACTACTATATGCTACTATCTTATAGGTTCATAGGTTCACAGGTTGGTACTAGGCTATCAGCCCTAGGGCCTATACCAGCCTAGCCATAACAATTCCCTGGCTATTTCTTCCCACAATATTTACTTCCCTGGACCCCTGTGAGCATGTTAGTCAGATGCAGCAGTTAATAGAGTTTTGGCAAGTTCAACCCTGTTGAGAATGGAGTCTTCAGGATCCAAGAATGATGCTATTTCAGAGGAGGGGCTCTGGCCAGTCTATGCAAGACTGCATGTGGGACAAAGGAGCCCATAATGTCAGAATTGTGGGTAATATGAATTGCAGAACACTGCTTTGTTAGAAGCATATTAATGGTGTGATAAGGCAGGCATTACAAAATGGATGTAAGAATGTGTTGGAAAGGACTGCAACTTTTACAGATGGTCATTCTTGGCATCCTTGCATGGAGACTGATATTAAAAGTATGCCATCAGGAAGGGAGATGGGTTCTGGAAGTGACCATATGCCACATATCTTGTATGGAGGCCAGTCAATTGAGTAGCAATAATGCACATGCTAAAAATCAACTCTGCTCAGAATGATTTTAGGGAGCATACACTACCACTGCCACATCTGGACATAGTTTCAATCATTTGGATACCCACATTACAGCAAGCTAACAGTGGCTCCGGGTGCCAGCCATTTTCCTAAACATCTTCAGACATGAGTCTGTTCTTTTCCTCAGTTAAATAAATGCTTGGTACTATAATCTGTTTACAGTCTGAAGTTATCCATGCTAAGTTTGAGATGATTGACATATTGTAAATCCTCTAAAAAGGTGTGTCTTAGCAGGGCCAAAGCTTTCAGGAGACAATGGAGTCCAGGGACAATGCCATGACTGGTCTCCTGTGGTCTAGGTTTGCACCTACTTAATACATAATCAATTCCAAGCAGATGTCAGCCAGTGCCACCATCGACATCCTATACCCAGTGCCGCTTATGGCCAGGAGTGTGTTCGGAGCCATGTTAGCTGCATTAATGGCAGCACAGTTTGCACATGCAGCAATAACTATATCCCATACTCCATTCAACCCAGGGAGTTATCATGAATCACCATAAATTATCAAAAATTCATCTGTTGCATTCTTAAAATGCTTATAAGGGACAATGAATCATTTAGACCTGGGGGGTACATTAAATCTAAGCTGCCAACAGAGCCCTGCTGCTTTCCACTGTTCTTCCCACTGACCACCCACGGATTTTTAAATGTGTTTTCAGTTGCTGTAAATGAAAATGCATGGTCTGGGGAATCTATGTATAGCTATCTTTGAGTCTTAGTTCAGGGAGTTGTAGTGCCTTCCCCAGGATCCACCATTAAAGAGACACCACTGCACAGACCCTTAGTGGCTTCCCCATCCAGTCAATAGAGGAAATTATCTATGACATCAACGATTCTCCACCTCCATGACTTATGCCCCCCACCTCCAATCAGAAGTAGCTCCGTACTTCCTTGTACTGTTGATGGTCTCGTGTCTCAAAGCAGCTGTGCAAATGATGCCTGCTGTGACCCACATCATTCTCCTTGCATGAAGCAAGTGGAGATGTCTAATATATAATTTGACTCAACCATACACTGCCCAGTACAGCTCTGTGTGATATAGCATTGCCTCTATTTATATGCAACCCCCCCCCCCCGGGTTGAACTTCCTGTATCTTTTTCACCTGTTGCTTATACTATGCAGAGTGCCATCTAGGGGTGTATGGTGTCAAATCTGTTTGATATCCATCTCCATCAGTGTCATTACTTATTTTATCAATAACCATCGAATAGGTGTGGGTATCGCAGGATTAACCCACAGCTGGTATGGTTTGATCACGAGAGCTTCATCCTATATAACGGTGTATTAGTGACCTTCTACACTGTTAATTTTTTACTGATGTTCTGTTGACACATATGGTATGTACGTCTGCACATTTGCAGAGTACATCAGTACACTGCTAAGGAGTTGTGTTTTGAGAGAGAGAGAGAGAGAGCATTCATGCATTGGTTTGCCTCTCAGTTTGTCTCTTGTTTTGCTTTTTGAAACCATGAGTTGTGGGGAAAACATATGACAAAAGTGAAGGGCATTCTGCTGAAAGGCATGGTTAAAACACTGCAGTTAATTGCATCAGTAATACTGTATCTTTTTACTGTCCAGGATTTTGCAGAATGTCCTGATTTTTTTTGTGTGTTTGTGTGTGTGTGTGTGTGTGTGTGTGTGTGTGTGTGTGTGTGTGTGTGTGTGTGTGTGTGTGTGTGTGTGTGTGTGTTTAGTATTTTAATGGGGAAAAAACTATCATGAAATGCTTGGAGAGACAGAACATATCCTAAGTGAAAGTCTGTCCACTCAACTTTAGCTTAGGAACCAGACTTCTTTCTGTTAGAATATGATTAATTTACAGCAGGTACACTGATTGATGTGCCCAATCAGTGTGCACACTTGGAATTCTAAAGACCTTTCATGTATAATGTGCTGTCATTGTGACAGGGCCTGCTCTTGCTGATGTAGAGTGTTTTGCGCTGTCTGATTCGTTAGGTTCATATCATGCAGGATGTGACATCCTATAAACAGGACATGCTTTGGTAGGGGCACACTGCAATAACCTCTCAGAAGTGTCTGGGATTACACCAGGCTGAACACATGGTCTAATCTATTCCTGCTTTGGACCATACATCTCAACTGTACAGATTTTTGCAGAATGTCCAGACTTTTGCCTCATATTTCTGGACCATTTTTCATAAAATTGTGGTTTTCTGGCAAATTCGTGGCAAATTATTAAAGATTAAAGTTAGAAAATTATGACGGACATTTGAGTTTCAGACTTCCTACCCTTTAGAAAATTCATGCTAATGCAAAACCTGTTGTTCTATCAACTTTCTAAGTTTGTAAGAGCAATATTTAAAAATTGTCCCTATTTTTGGGCCTTTGTCCCACTTTTATTTATGGCTTTGTCCAGATTTCTTGCTCTAAGAGGTTGAGAAGTATGCTTTGGACATTGACGGAGATGCATTCATGTCTGGCCATATTTTCTGGGTTCTGTAAGGGTGTTATAAATCTTGGATCCAGGGGGTATCCTACATCAGCTGGACTATATTACAGATATATATGGAGATAGTGGAATGGGTTGGGAATGTATACATGCTGTCTGTGGTTTTAGACATGTGGGTACACAGAGGAGCTTGCACTTACTTGGTGGCACTGTGAGATGTCATTATGCAGGATGTGACAAAAATAGATGATGTGTATGGCATATGTGGGAAACATAGGCACTGCCGGGATGGTGTGCAGACACATACACTATGGCACCATTTGAGATGAACACTACCTGGCAATTGATGGAGTGGCAGCAATTCTATTTTGCGTAAAGTTAATATGGCCATCAGATAAAGCCTTTATTGTCACATGGGTGCAATTTGTAGCTTTATGCACTTTGTGAAGGATGGCAGTACTGTAAAGGGCATGGATGGTACTATGTACTTCCTCTACCTTGTTGAGGAAGCAGATAAATCCACTTAAATGTGGCATCAGTTTATCTCAGGAATATTGAGATCATCTACATGTGGATAACTGTGATATACCCAGAGTGTGTACAGCTTGTCTGTGAAAGGTCCATGCAACTAGAATTTAAAGAGTTATGTATACTTTACTATCCACAGTTATGGAAAGATCATAGATTCAATTAGTTCCCATAAATTCTTTCAATTCCAGCTTGTTGATCCTGTACGCCAACCAAAACCCATATAATATGTGGCCAATCAAAAACAGTCATGGAGCTACTGGTCAGCCACCTGAAATGTTCTTAGCCTCTGACACTAATGCACTTTCTAGAACCACCAGCAACCTTGTTACTGGATGCGCATTTTGTCCTAAATCAAGGTTCGTGTTCAGATTCTATGATTTGTAGCACAAGTATTATAAAAAAAAACATTCTTCATTCCAAGTTTCTTTCTTTAGAAAGAATTCTGCATTATCTGAACTCTGTTCATTTAATTGTAGGTTAGAGCACTGAGGCTATTGTTTTGTTTATTGTTGGCTGATCAGGAATACGAACAACCAAGTATGGGTGTTTTTAGCACTGTCCTTAGTAATGGAGCTGCAGATAAATTCAGTCATGGTAAATCAAAGTAGCATGTTAGCAGAATTTTAAATGATGATTTAAAGGTATGAGAAAATGTATAAACCTCATCAAGATTTGTCCCCGTTTTCAGATTGAGCCAGATGATTCTTAACATTCTGTATTATATTTGCAAGAGCACCATTTTAATATGTTTTAATAAAATTTCTGCAAGATGCTAGGGCAAATATTGTAAACTGTTTCAGGAATACCTCTCTATATTCTCCACCAGGTTCTGTTAGTACTTTTCACAATGAACACTTCCACAAAAAAATTATGATGTTATCTGGCAAGACTATTCCTTATGACCCTCTCTTGTAATTAACACTGCAAAAGAATGGCAACCTTTCCTTTTGCTGTGGTAGAATTTCATCGCAGGGATAAATTTGGGTTTCTAAGTCTGTGATATGGTCTCAGCAATCTGACTATGCAGATTTTAGATTGATGCAGATTGCTGGGTCACTAATTTACTACAGACTTGCAACTGTAGTCTCCAGTAATTTATACTAGTTGGATGAAATGTATCCCTCCAGTTCAAGCAGCTCTAAGAAGAGCACAATATACAGTATAAACATCTCCAGAGCTGCAAGCTAAATAGATAAATTCTGTGTAATGGTGAGAATGTAAATTACAATGCAGACATGACATATTCTGTACATCTTGCCAGAATTAATCAAAACCTACCACATTATCTCCACGTTGGAGTTAATATCTACAGATATACAAATTCCACATAACATAAAATGAAGGTATTTTGTCGTACGGATCATACTCTCTGATGTCACATAATGTATATTTCTAACTAGAACAAAATAAAAAAGTGTTGTAAACAACTTTAAATTTACAATCTGAAAAGGCACCTCAATAACTGCAAGTTGGAGTTGTGTGTTTTTGATCCACCAACATTAAAAAATAATGCTTAGTGTGGTGTTTCAGTTTCAGCTCATTATATCAGCAATGCTAACATTTTTCATTTGACAGTTCAGTCAATAAATTCTGCCATTTTATGTGAAGAATATAGTACTCTATGAAAAATAACACCTGTCAGTTTGATGTATAACAGAGACTTTGGAATTGGCCATTGATGCTCAGGGTGTTCTGTTCAAAATCATTTTTTTTTGTTCTCCTTTTGAAATGAAATAACTTTATATTTATATTAAGGGAGGAGTAATTATCTGCAGTTATACCTCTACTGTGATCATAATAGAAACCATTTCAATAAGATGAGGAACAGATTTCTTTCAGAAATAATCTTTGTTCCAGTCTGTCATTCCAAAATCTAAGTGTTGCCAAGTTTTCTAATGATACTCACACAAGTCTATATGTTGTCTGTTTTGGCAGCTCTTAATGAAGTTTTCTTCATCACAACTAAAAGTGGTCCATGTAACTGATGAAGCTACATAGCTTGTTAAATCTGTAGTAGCAGCATTGACTTTTAGGGTCAGAAGGCCAGCATTTATCTGTCTCTCACAGAAAATGTAGTTGACATATGCTAAATCTTAAAACACCTCTCCAGTATCAACAGCTAAGTGACTTCCACTAGATTTTGCAAATTGTAACTGCTTACTCAGCAAGATTTTGTATTTGTCAGGTAATAACAGTAGCAGACAGGTCTACAAGAGTTATTGATGGTATTTTGCTGGTGGAATAACATAATAAAGGGCAGAATGAGAATGGCAGAATATACATGGGGAATGCAGTTTTTTTTTTCATTATAGAATAATTGTTTCACAGAAAACATGGTGAAGCCCTGGAAAGAAATGTATGAGAAGATGACAAAGCAGTTTATACTCTTGTGTTCAGAAAGACACAGCACAACTATAGCAACTGCCTGTGTAACAAGTTAAACATCTTTTTTTCGGATAAGATATACATATATATTATGCAACACTATATCATTTGCTGATATTTAGCCCTCAGTTCTTTTTGTGTGCTTAATATTTTCTGAAGGTTAGTTGGGTATATCAATACAATAGCGTTGGCTTGGTGACTTTTACAACAATATTGTAAGACAGATGTTGTTTTGTTCTCATTAGGTATAGGTCTATCTGAAGCACATTCTCCATATATCTTATTTATTAGTATTTCTTGCATAGCACTATGGTCAGGTGTTACATATTTGTCTCTGCCTTTTTATTATAAAGGTAATTGCATTGTGGGAAGGACTTTTTGTCTTTTTTTAATATTGATCAAAGTGTGTAGCCATTTGGATTTTACAACTTGGTTATGTGTTACTATTTGGTCCCTCTGCATTTCAATACCCATTATTAACATCATTAACATTGTTAACATCATTAACATTGGACTAGTTAAGACACTTTTCCTTGAGTCTTTTTTTGGAGGTTGGTTCGGTTGTATAAAATTGACTATCCTAATGCAAATACTAATTTGATATTAACACATCACATTTGGTTTCAACATACGTACAATCTATTGTCATGGATCTAAATGATATGGTACATGGATTATGTGCAGATAAAGATGATATTCATGTATTTGGGATTGATTCGAATAACGTATCTGCTGCTAGTGGAACTTCTGATCCAGTTGATGATTGTAGTATGTTATTCACTCAATTTGGCAAAAAAATTAAAACATTACGTTCCAATATTTGGCACTCCAGATTATTCAAGGCATATAAACATCAGAACATTGCCCTGAGGGGTCTTAGAACTAAATTGCAACCTTTGGTTGGTCAACCGGATGACGTATTGATTAAGGAGTGGAATGTTGCTCAACAAGATTCAGCCATGATGTTTGTCAATATTCTGTTTTCATTTTATGACAGGACTATTCAAACCAGTATTTGTGATGTACAAGAAATGTGTAAAGAATTAAAGCTATATGAAAATCAACCGAGCTTTCAAGAATTACTCAGTAAATTATCCAAAGAACTCTCAGCCTCTGAAAAAATTCTTAAAGAAAAGAAATTAAAGAAATTCACCAGATATATTGAAGATTATAGAAGGGGGAAACCCTTTGAGATATACAAAGTGGTACAATTTGCAGAGGGTACCAAAAATTTTACACATACACGCAAAAAGTGGCCTAGATCCATACTTAAAAGGGGTGCATCACCCAACAGGAGTTCGGGGGAAGAATCATCTACTTCTGATACTAAATCCACCAATATGTCGGATTCTCCCACTCCCAAAAGGGTACACAATGCTGATCACCCTTTAGGCACAGACACAGGGGGGGGCGGAAGCATAAGAACGTTAGAGGAACTGTTTCTGTCAATTGTGAAATGAACATAGACTGTTCAAATGTGCATAACATTTCTGAACATGTATTAACACCCATGGAAGAGCTTTTGCTAAATAAAGGTCTAGGATTTATTCCTGGTTTCTTTGTTGATGAGAGCACATTTGCATCAGATGTTATAGATTTTTGTAGAAGATTGAACTTAAAAATATTTTTTGATCAACAGAATTTAACTCAAAGATCCACTGAATTTCGATTCTTACCCTCTAAGTTTTGTCCTCCAATGGATAAACACATCGCTATATTCCAGAATGCTGTTCTCAAAGATCTACACCACCAGTTGGGCATAGGAAACTCTATCAGAAACAATCTAAATGTTCAGGAACAACAGGCCCTTACCAATCTTAGAAATAATACTGATATCACCATTCTTCCTGCAGACAAGGGTGGGGCCATTGTGGTTATGAATCCCAGTTATTACTGGGCTGAAGGAATAAGACAAGTGTCAAATACTCAGCATTATTTACATATGCCCATTGACCCTACGCCCAAATTTAAACAAGAAATAGATAATTTCTTACAGCTTGCTGTTGAAGAGGGCATTATCAGTATAAAAACGAAATTTCATCTCACTGTTCAGGATCCAGTCAAACAATATTTGTATCTTCTGCCCAAAATTCATAAATCCCTTTCTACACCTCCGGGTAGACCTATTGTTTCAGGCATTGGATCACTGATGGAACCTTTATCAGTTTTCTTGACTCAATATTTAAAGCCCTTGTTGCCACATGTACGGGTGAGACTGCAGGATACCACTGAATTCCTTCAGATTGTCTCTGAATCACAACTTGAAGCTGATTGGATCATGTGCACTCTAGATGTCACATCATTATATACAAGTATACCACACTGGGCAGGTCTAATGGCATTGGAATATTGGCTGCTCAAGACTAACCTCTATAGTCCGGGATTTAATACCTTACTTATTTGTTTGGCTGAACACGTTCTAACCAAGAACATGTTCTATTTCCAAGAACAATGTTACTGGCAAATTCAGGGCATGGCAATGGGTGCCTCTTTTGCACCAATCTATGCAGATCTCTTTATGGGATATGTGGAAGATCAGATTATATACAATGAAACACATAATCTATATCTGCCTGAAATGGATATTTGGAGACAGTACCTGGACGACTGTTGGTTAGTTTGGAAAGGGGGAATTGAGTATCTTATGGAATTTGTGGAATATTTGAATAGCAATAAATGGGGTGTTAGATTCACAATAAATCATGACACACACCAAATTGATTTTTTGGATGTTCACTTAAGTAAGGAAGTGGATAACACTCTTCGTACCACCATGCATAGAAAATATCCACAACATAACAGTCTTCTACATGCCTCCAGCCTTCACCCTAAACACATCATAAGAAACATTCCCAAATCACAATTTATCAGAATTAAGAGAATATGTTCATCTCATTTAGACCTTCAGCATTGCCAGAATGATCTCTCAAACAGATTCATACAGCATGGGTATAACAAAAAGGATGTCCAATCTGCAGCTAGTATGACCAACAACTTATCAAGGGACAGTTTGTTGGGCTATAAAGACAAGACTGCTCAATCATCAGTCCAATTACTCAGACTAGTAACTACTTTTGGCAGGAACACCTACCAATTACAGGACATAATCAGTAATCATTGGAACATACTGCGAACAAACACAAATTTGGCTAAGTGGTTAGATGACAGATGTCTTTATTCCTACCACAAAGGCAAAACTTTAGGATCACATTTCTCACATTACAAAAGAATTACACCTCAGGATGTCTGTATGACCCAGACTACTCTACTAGGAGATAGATTAATTGGCTGTCATCCTTGTGGTCACTGCTCTTTTTGTAAATATATATTCACAACAAAGGAATTTACTAGCAAGAATACAGGCAGGATATTCAACATTAATCATTATGCCAATTGCAGTACGGACTGTGTGATCTATTTGGCCATATGTACATGTCGGGCATTTTACATTGGTCAAACTTCTAGACAGTTGTGCATTCGTATCTCTGAGCATTTAGGAGATATTAGAAATGCCAGGGCTACTAATGCTCTGTATAAACATACTGTTGTACACAAAACGGCTCAATTTTATTTCATTTGCATTGACAAGATTGTTAGTCACAGAGCATTTAAAACTGGATGGCATAAACTGTTAAACAGTAAGGAAACCAAATGGATAATTAAATTAGGTGGTTTGTTTCCACGAGGTCTTAATGACAAGTTATGAAGAACTATCTGTCATTACTATTTTAATATTGCTACATACACTCTAATCTTTTGTTATGACCTTGACACAGTTTTCACCGGTCCGATATGATTATCATTATTATTTAACAATATGTTTTCAGCATTCCAATTTTGGAATACATGTTAGTCTTAAACTATGATGGTTTATTGTTGGTTATATTTCTCTTTTTTTCCATTGTCCTATCTCATTCACATTGTATGGTCATGAATTAGATTATTGTTTTGTTTATAATTTATATAAACAGGAAATTATGTCATATTTTTCATTTGAATTACCTATAAATAGGGATTGTTCAATCATCTTGACCATACCACTGAAGAAAGCTAATTGCTGAAACCGGTCTGGTTAACAATAAATGAGTTTTTTGCTACACCTACTCGGGGTGCTGAATTTTTTCTTTTGTATTCATGGCTGGTTTATCCATGCATCAACCGTATGTGCTAGCCTGCTCTCTTGTACGATATCACAGGAATGCCTTATGCAACAGAAGAATCTTAAGATTCCAACTCATTTGTACAATTTAACTTTGGTGCTGCTTTCTTGTCTGTATCAGCCATCTTGAGCTACGTATTCCTCTTGAACAAAGCAGCACAACATTAACACGCTGCATGCCAACAGGTGCAAGGCAATGGCATCAGCATTGCTTGTGATTATTGCCTGACCCTGCCTTAATTTTAATATGCTGTCCATTGTGATACTGTTCACTGATTCAAATCCAGTGTTTCTACCTGGTGATACCTAGCCTAGCATAATGTAACTGCTGGAACAAATGGGGCTAGTTGGTCAAAAGTAGAAGAGCCATCAGTCAAGTTTTTTATGGAAAGGGAAGGAAAGAAAGAATAAAAAGAAAAGATGACTTATTTTTGAGTTTTGTAGTCAAACCAAGTTAAGTATCACTGTAAATGGATACCTTATATTTGTACCAGGACTAGCCAGCTATATATTTTGACAGCTTTCGTAAGCTTCATTATGAGCTGAGGCAGTAGTTTTATTTTATTTTAGTTTATTTAATACAAAAATTAAATCTTAATATGCACACATACAGTTCTAAAGTTGCACCAGGTAGCAGGCTTTCTTCCCTTTCACAGTAATATTGCACATGACAAATTATGCTGTATGAGTTTATTACCCCTTCAAAACCTCTGCCTCTGCAAAGGCCCCAGAAATCATCACTTTTCTTTTGACTTTATGATTCAGTCAGCTCTGTTATCACTGAATTAAACTCAATTAAAGTCAACTCAATTATTTTTAGACTGTGTAGGAAGATACATTTAATATATTTTTTGCCAATAACCAGTATAAAGAAGGTGATGGTAGTTGGTTAAAATCTGATAGTTTAGAAAACAGTTTTTATTCGTGTGTATCTGACCCTGAGGAATGCTTTGACTATGCAAGTGACTATAATGCCTATAGTTTGTTAAAAACTGATAAAATAATGAGCAAAAGTGATTTTATTCTTCCATACCAACACGAACATATTTTTCTCAAATGTTGAATTTTGCTGTAGAAAATGCTTGTTGTGATTTTATGCAGTATAAGCATAAGTTGGTATATAACCTGAATAAGAAGGAATGGAAGGAACTACAGGCATTAGCGAATAATGAACATCTTATTATTCAACCATCTATCTAATAAAGGTGGTAAGATAGTGGTGACGAATGTTGCTCAGTATTATAAAATGTGCATGACACATTTGGATGATATCAATACCTATGTTAAGAGTAATACAAATGAATATATTAAGACTATGAATGACTTTGACACCCTTATATCTAAGGGAGTGAGGTTAAAATATTTTTCACAAAATGACAAAGATAAAAAGTTTAATACTGATGATGAGTTGGCTTTATTTTACTGTCTTCCAAAAATTCATAAAAGTGGGGTTGACCCACCTGGTAGGCCTATTGTATCTGTTCAAAAATATTTTTTTATCTAATATTGGGAAATGTTTGCATTAATATTTATTCCCTTATCTAATAAAGTTACCTAGTTATATTAGGGATAGTTTTAATTTTTTTGGAAAAATTATCTAAAATACAATGGAGTGCAGATATGTTTTTTATAAGTGTTGATGTTTTTAGTTTGCATACTAACATGCAGTGTCAGTTTGGACTAGAAGCAGTAAAATATTTTTTTGGATGATAGTCCAGTAACGTATTATATTATTGAAATATTGGAATTTTGTTTGAATAATAATTTTTTATGTTTAATGAACAATTATACATACAAATCAAGGTCACTGCCATGGGGGCATCTTTTGCCCCCATGTATGCCAACCTGATGATGGGTTTGTATGAGTTAGAATGGTTATATCATATAGATTTTTTTTTAAATTATGTAGTTAGTTATTTTCGTTTTATAGATGATCTTGTTTTTATTTGTAAAGGTGAGATATCTTATGTTGGTCAGTTTATAGAAGTTATGCAACATAATAGATTTGGACTTTCCTTTGACAGCATACAGGTGGGCAAAGGTATAACTTTTTTAGACATACATCTGATTTTGGAGGACAACAATATTTTACATATATCTGTGCATAGAAAAATTGCTGATAGTAATCAGTATTTGATGGGGACTAGCTGTCATCCAGTTCATACTTTGGTCTCCTTGCCCTATGGGGGATGTATGAGACTTAGATGGCTATGTACAACTGACATGGACTTCTTTAAAGAAATTAGTGTGACTAGTGAGATGTTTAAATTGAGGGGCTATAGTGAAGCTAGTATTCAAATGAACAACATAAAGTTGGTACTTATAAGTATGGAAGTAAGGGGTATAGGTTAGATGTTAGAAATCAAGAGAAAAGACTAGTTTATTTTGTCTCTACATATAGTGTTTTCAGTGATGCTTTAATAGATATTGTTAAACAATACTGGAATTATGTTTAGATCAATGGACCTAAAAAATGTATTGTCTAGGTCTTTAAGCATCTCATTTCGTAGAGGTAGGAATTTAAAAGATATTTTGGTACATAATAAATTTAAATATCCCACTAAGACATTACAATATAGGACCATGCAGAGACTAGGAACTTCACCCTGTGGTCATTGCAATGTATGTCATTTTATTGTTCCAACTTTTAAGTAGTGCTAATCATGTTTGTTAATATAAATAGCCATGTATTTGAGGTTAAAAATATATATAGCTGTAATACTGAAGGTATTATTTATGCATTGAAATGTCCGTGTAACCTTGTATATATAGGAGAAAGTAAAAGGAAGTTTAAAAGTAGACTGCAGGAGCATGTCAGGAATATTATAAATAATAAAGAAGATAGCCCTGTTGCTAAACATTTTATGCTGGTTCACAATTCTAATCCAAATGGGTTACAAGCCACTATCTTAGAACATGTTATGAAGGGTGTATTTTCTGATGATTTGTATAAAAAGAAGTTGTTATATAAAGAAAGTATTTTTATTTTGAAATATGACACTTTATTTCCTCAGGGTCTGAATCTGGAATGTAACTGGAGGCTTCTTATCTGATGAGAAAGTAGTATTAAGTATTTTTTAATGTTTATTGATTAATTGGTTTAGGCTGCTGGTTTAATTGTTAGATGTATTAGTGTATATAAACTGTGTAAGTTATGTGATGTTTTGTACACCTTGAAGGTGGTTGCCAAAGCTCTAGAGGTGCAATAAACTGTTGTTTTAAGTGGATTCTTCAACTGTGGTCTTCAGTTTTATCTTTTCTCTTGGATTCTGCTAGAATAAACTCTCTAAAGATTTGTATATTTAACCAATTATTATGGGAGGCATTATATCTAGCTAAGAGATAAGTGATGTCAAGAATATTATTGTCTCCTAAAAATTGGTGCCAAAATATTAAACCATTTTCTTCCATAATTTTTATTTTCGCCATGTTAAAGGAGTCAAAACAACCATTGATTAAGATTATTGGGAACATTAAGATGGACAAATTATTATTTAGTAGATTTTTATTTATTACTTTTTTAAATTTTGCAAGATATAATTAATTATAGGAATAAATTTTAAATGTTTCACCTCACTATTAAAAAAGAATTCTTTAATTACTATGAAAAACATAATATTTTCAGAGCAGTCTATACCCTTTGTTACAAATTCAATATTACTTAATAGGATTGCTTTATGTAAATATTTCCAATTTGAAGAGTATCTTGGGCTTAACCATAAACTTGTTATATTAACAATAATAGCATCTGCATAAAGTTCAAGATTAGGAAAAGCAATTCCTCCTTCAGTTGAATTTTTATAGTGTTAGTCATATTTAATTCTTGGTTTTTGAGGATGCCATAGAAATTTAATTAATAAAGAATTTAAATATTTTATTTGCTTCCTAGAAGGAGGAGCTACTAGCACTTGCAGAAAAAATAGAATTTTTGGTAATAAAATCATCTTTATCAGGGATAGTCTTTCTTCCATAGTAAGGAGCATTTTATTACATTTAATAATATGCTCTCTAATTTGCTCAAACAACATTTTATAATTTGTTTTTATAGTGTCTTTCCATTTAGTATGAATATAAATCCCTAGATATTTCAATTTGTCATTGGTCCAATTAAAATTATTATGAATAGATAAGGTGTTACTTAACTTTTTATTTATAAGAATAGTTTCTGTTTAATTCTGATTAAAACTAAGACTTGAGATCTCTTTAAAGAGTTTTAATGCTCTAATAACATGGTCAATCGATAAATCAATATTGCCAATTGTTAATAAGACGTCATCAGCAAAAAGTGGAATTTTAGAGGAATAGTTTGCATCCACTTCAAAACTTCTTATATTGACATTGTTTCTTATAAAATTGGCAAATGGTTCTATAGATAATGCAAATAATAAAGGAGACAAATGGCAACCATGTCTAGTGCCTTTTAGTATTTTAAGTGGACCAGATAACAAGGCACCAATTTTAATATAAGCTATAGAACATTTGTATAGTTTCTTTAATAAATCTATAAAATCAGAGGAAAAATTTAGTTCTTCTAGTACCATGTATAAATATGTCCAATTAATAGAAGCAAATGTTTTATCTAGGTCTAGGCTAATGACTGAAAGTTCTTTTTTTTATTATTTGCAAAATCTATTAATGTTAGGAGTCTAAAAATATTATCATGAACTTTTTTGTTTAATATAAAACCTGCCTGATCATTGTTTATTAAAGTCGGCATCATTTGATTTAGTCTTTTAGCTAATATAGAAGTGAATATTTTATAGTCAATATTTAACAAGGAAATGGGGCGTCAAGTTTAGAATCTTTACCCTGCTTTAGAATGGGAGAAATTAATGAATATTTTCATGAAGGAAAAAGTTTACCACATGTTCGAAATTCTTCAAGTGCTATTACTAATATTTTCAAAACATTATCAGGGAAGATTTTATATAATTCACCTATTATACCATTAAGATCAGGGGATTTATTATGTTTAAGTTTTTGTATTCTGTCTTTAACTTCTATCAATGATATTGATTTAAATAATCTATTATTTTATTCCTTAGAAAGTTTATTATTGATATTATTTCTTAAAAATTCTACTTTTGAATTACTATTAGTAAAGTTCAGATTTGCTTTATTCCTGGATTCATGATAGGAATGAAAAATCTCCAAAATTTCTTTTAGATCTCAAAAGTGTTTTGATCTGTGTTTAGAAGTATCTATTATCTCTGTTATATGTCTATTTTTAGTCACATTTTTCGCTTTAACTGCTAATCTGCGCATATGTTTGGGGTTGGAGGAATATGTTTGCAATTTTCATCTCTCTAGATTAATTGCTACTTTATGACTAAGGATTTCTAAATAGTGAAGGTTTAGTTGTTTTAATTCCATGTTAGAACCCATATATTTAGGGTGTAGTTTCATTTTTAAAGTGTCAATTTTCAATTGTATGGTGAATAATTCTTTGTCCCATTCTTTCCTCTTATGAAGATACCAGGTTTTTTATTTTCCCTTATAGATAAGACTTTAAAGAATCCCAAATAATTATTTTATTTGTATCAATATTATTATTAATTTCAAGGAAATAATTCAGTTCATTAATACGCCATTCCTTAAATCCCTTTATCTTAATAATATAAGCTGGTAGTCTCTGCCAGTGAATAAGATCATTCGGTTTAATATTAATTTTAAATATTATGGCATTGTAGTCTGACAGTGGGCAGGAAGTGATGAAAACATCATGTGCCTTAGGTATTAAGTTATCAGATATAAACTCTTTATCAATGGTTGTCTGAGTTCCATATCTATAAGAGAAATGTGTAAAATTAAGAGAAGTCTGTTCTTTGATCACATATATATATCTTTAAGATTATATAACGAGACAAAACTAATCATTTTTTTAGCTGGGGCGTGTATCTTAACATTCCTGCTTTTAGTAGTATCCTTAACTGATAAGATACAATTAAAATTGCCTGCCATGATAAGATCTCCTTTGGATTTTGCTGATATTATTTCCAAGTATTTATTTGCTGATTTAGCACCAATAGACATTGGCTAAAGTGAAATATTTTTTATTTAATTCCAATACTACTAAACATAACATGCCATTTTTATCAGTGAAAGTATCAATTATTTAGGAATTGGTAAATATTTCTTCCATAAAATCATTGTTCCCCTTCTTTTAGTTTGGAAATGAGATTCAGTTAGAATATTATATCCATTAAAATATATTTTGCCTAAGTCTTTCTGAATAATATGAGTTTCTTGCATAAATACAATATCAGCTTTATTAGAAGCCAGATATTTATCCAATTTTCCTCTCTTAGTAGGGTTGTTAAGACCATTTATATTCAAAAATAAACATTTAAACACAGTCATTAATTAAGTTATACTTTTGACAAATATATACTATTTTGGATTTATACAATGGATACAATTCAGAGAACATAAAAACATAACTATATACAAAACTAACCATGAAATATCTAGTTCCTGGATTGATGAATAAATCATCAATACCACCTGCTATCATCATTATTGCACAAGACTAGTATTCACCAATGCAGCTACCCAATATATTATTAGACCAACAAACTATGAACCTATTAACTCTCCAAGATGTATAAATGTTACTATGGGTCTATTAAGTAATTAAATTAAGACCACAACCTTAAAGTTCAAACATTTCTATTACTAAACTACTTGTACATATAAAATAAAATAAAAGAAAAATGTTAAAAGTTAAAAATTAATAAATATATAGATAGGGATAAATATACCAGAAAAGTTATGGGTTATATTTCTAAAATATATTAATAATAATGAGATATCTTTGAGAATTATTTTATCTTATAATTTTTCTTCTTTTCCATCTTTTTGTTATATTTCAAATCTATTAAAAGAAAAAAAAAAAAAAAAAACCCTTCATTTAGATATTATTTTACCTACTTCTAAAATTATGTAGGGGATAACTATTATATAACCTATAGATCTATTTTCTTTTCTTCTAGTCTTTTCTTCAAGTTATGCTCAAAGCTTATCTAAACATTTCCTTATCATAAGCATCTGTTGGGCACCTGAAGTATTGTGTTAGACTTTTGTAAGATGGGTGGAGTATCAACTACCATAGGTATTGTAATTTTCAAATTAATAAGGAAACTTCTCAGAGCATATATTTTGATATATTATTTCATCTCTCCTTATGTCAAGACTAAATAATACAAACATTTAGCTATCACACTACATGAAATCATAACTTACCTAACTAAAAATCCAAACTGTATGTATACATATGCATACAAACCTGTCATGAAACATAAAATTATGTAAGTACTTTTCAGTAATATTGCAACAACATCAATATTTGCTTGCAAAACAATAGTAAAATGTGTGTTATGAAAACTAGATAGATAGTCAAGATATAAATGAACACCAAAATAATCACATATCTTAACAAGAGAAAGAAAGGCATCTAGAGAACCAATGGAGTTCAAAATAAAACAATTGCTTATGACAAAATTTTTTATGACAATGTGTTCTGGATGAAACTAACATATTGATATTTAGCCCACAAACCCATTGCTTTCTTGCACAGCACATATAATCACCTGTTTTAATTATAACTTCTTCATATTAGAAAAATCCCTAGAATAGAAAGAGCTGGTTTAGTGAAACTTGCAGTTATACAAAGCTGGCAGAATTGACATAACAATTACTTTGCTTTCCATCAACAGGAAGATTACAATTTTAAATAATGAACATTAATATTGACACCATAGATGATTTGATAAAAAAATGTTGAAAAATGAAGTCATTACGCTCTGACATTCTAAAGCAATACACTTTTAAACATCACATTGTTAATATATTTCCCTGATTATCTTTTGACATAAACAGTTACAAAATAAACCAGCTGGTGTTTTCGCTGTGTCCCTTGCAGCTGCTGCCATCTAGTGTTTAAAGTGCGCTACTGTAGGGGATATGCTTCATGAAGTATTGTTACATAGAAAAGCAACATAAACATCAATTAATTATGAATAAGCACCTTTATTAGACTTTATGCGTTAGAATATTATTCATTCACACTATTTGCATACCTAAATAGTGCCATAAGAATCACAGAATGAATCGTAGCCAGTATGCTGAAATCCAAAGCGAAACAGCACATTTACCAACTACAGAGTGGTGTAATGACTTCACGAATGAGCAGACGTGAAGAACAGAAAAGATATAGCACTCCATTTCTGTACCCATTTATATAATTATTTTCATTAAAAGCCAATCAGTAGGTATATTATATGAGACATCTTCACCATGAAAATCATTTGACAATGTGAACATATATCAATATTCAGATATCTCACACATACACTCATACATACACAGACACACATACATACGCATACACATACATACACATATAAAGTATTCTGCTGTTCTGTCTGTGCATATATGGCATTCCTTTAAGAAATATTTGGTACCTATTCACTACCGCAACCACTTTTGTTCCGTTAAATATGTCATTGTGTTTTAACGACAGGTCCTAATGTTTAACTATAAATGCCAATCATAATTCCTCCCAATGACCAAAACAATTGACGGGACTTCTGAAAATGGCATATACCACAAGTTGATACAGTTCAAAAACACGTGTGAAACCATGGTTCTCAATAGTGACTCACAACAAGACAGACATGACTAACATGTTCCTTACTATCAAGACACCAACAGCTGATACCAGAGCGGTACTTCATGCGATTTAAAAAGTCTGCTGCTTCTGAAACACACACACACCTTCTGGACATTATCAGCAACTATCATCAGCCGGCTGAAATTTTTCAGGCAGCCATCTGTATGCAACTATGTGCCTTTTGTAATCCCGAAAATCTGGCTGCAACAGTACACAAGCACCACGCATTTTATGCATAAATGTAATGCTTATCACATCATTTTTCATTTTTAACTTATTAAATTTACAAGTTATTTTCAAAACAAATTGTGCTTATTCATATTAATTACTAAATATATACTGACATTAAATGTTCCGTTGTTCTGTTTTTTGACCAACTGGCAGATTCTGGATTCATGAATATGCAACGGGATTTTAGCGGTCAATAAAAGGTTTCTTTAAAATACATATTAGAGCATCTTGTTGCTGTGTGGTGAAAGCATCACTGAGAGTTCTCATGGAGACATTCTTTTGCCTCTTGAAATTTGGCGGTTAAAAGCTTGATCTGTGAGATCAGTTGAACGTTATGCTAAAGGTTCATGAGATACTCTTGAGAGAAACCAAGCAAAAAAAAAAAGGAATAAAACAAGAGATGTTAAACAATGTTCATATATTTGACAAGAGAAATCAATTTCTCTCTCTAAATCACAGACCTCCATATCTATAAGCTTCCCCAAATCATCAACTCAGAACTAAGCGCATGAAACACAACTCTTTTGAAAATAGACATCCCAAAGGTTTCAAAGAAAATTAGTCATTAACATCATATGTGTCTGCACATCACATCTAACAGTGACGCAAAGTTCCCAAATATACATGAAACCACCCCAACACAGCTGGGAGCGTTCACAGTAAGGACACATTTGATTGAACATGGCCATAAATCATTACAAATAATTTTAAGGTATCTAACATAAACTTTACTAACCATTACCATTTTAGGTCTAAAAAGACTTAATCACTATCATATAAGAAGAATACAGATAACAGACAGAAAAGAAATTGTGTTATCTCATATAACGCACTAATGAGAAGGACTCCTTTACTGTGCTTTTACAACAGACAAACCTAATAAGCATTCATGTAGATCAAATAATAAAAAAGTTTTTCTTTGTACCTATTTTCTAATATGTAATGTACTAGGATTAAAATATTTAGTTTAATAAATAATTAAAAAGATAAATAAATAAATAAAAAGAAATTTAAAAAGTTGTAATGACTTTACCTTAAAGTACTTATTTTTCCCTGAAGAGGGTAATATGCATCAAAAAAGGGGGATATTCCGATTGTTGAAGGAATTATAGAAGTTTTTCATTTATATTATTTCCCTTTGAGCTTCTTACTTATTTTATCATTTGCAGACATTTTACCGGTTGTTGCCTGCCTTTTTAATCTAGATAAGGAGATGTCCATATCTTCAACATTTTCCAGTATCTTATTTTTTTTCAAATATTCAGAGGCATCTTCGAGGTTATTAAATATTTTTGTTCCTTCAGAAAGATTAATATTGATTCTGGCAGGAAAAATTATTTGTGCTTTAATTTCTGCTTTCTTCAAACTTTTAATGAGAGGAATGCAGGCTTTTCTTTTGGTTATTATAGTAGAGGTGTAGTCATTGTCAAATCTTATGTTTCAACCATTTATGTGTATAGGATTACCTGACCAGGCTGACCTCAGAATTAAGTCCTTGTCATGGGATGATAAAAATTTGACGATGATGGATCTTGAAGCATTAGGATTTTTTGACAGTGACATATTTGAGAGAGACTGATGAGCTCTCTCTATCCCAAAAGAAGAGATTCAGGCAAGTTTAGAGTTTTGGGTAACCAGTCATTTAAAAATTGTATTATGTTGTGTCCTTCCATTTTTTCTGGTATACCATATATTCTAATAATATTTCTTCATGATCTTGACTCTAAGTCTTCCAGCTTGTCTGAAAGTAGGGTATTTTGCTTTGATAAGAAGTCAATTTGGTTATCATTTTCATGTTGTCTTCCATCTATTTCATTTAGAGATTCTTCAATTTCTACTATCTGATCTGTGTGTCTTGTAGTTATCTCTTTCAACTCATCAATCTGCTTTTTATTTTCTTTCTTCATGTTTTCCATTATTTTTCTAAATTGTCCATTTTCCTGGAAAGATCTTGAATACTAGAGATTATTGTTTGTAGTTTTTTCTTCATAGAACTTTCCTGGAGAGAAGCTTTTGAATGACTCATGACTGACAGTGTCTGTTGTAATCAGCAGCAGTACTTCTGACAAGAAAAAAATCACTTTCTGTAAAGCAAAATTGAATTATTTGTGGAAAAAATAAACCACAATATTCAAAAGTCTAAGTGAGAAAAAAATTAAATGTTTTGAAAATAATATTAAAAAATAAATCCTGTCAGAAAAAGACTTCTATTAGGCAGAGCATCTAAAATGTGCTGTTATCTCTTTGGCATCTTGGCCACACCCCCCCCAGCATAAATTTTTTTTGAAGGATATCAAGTCTGAAACTCAGATCCATCCATCCATAACCCTTTTTCCATTTTTGCACATGGGGTTGGGGTATCACTTCGGAGGTGACAATCATCTGGAGCCAAGGTTAACACTGCCACCTAGCTGGCCCAGCTCACACTCACACCTATGGCCAAAGTACAGAGTCCAATCTACATGTATTTGGAATATGGGAGAAAACAAGAACACCCAGAGGAAACCCAGACAAACATGGGGAGAACACTACATACTTTGTTAACTCCTGTCTATAACTACATGCATATTTTGTAACACTGATTCCTTTTATTATTGGTAGGTACTGGCATTCAGTACCCTCAGCCCCATACAATAACAACAATTTCATATATCTACTAAATATATAATGGACATGTTTTACCAACCACTGAGGCATACAACACAGCAATCAGGCAAAATAGTGAAGTTGATGGCAGCATAGAAAGAGAAAACAATGAGGTTATGAAGTTTTAAGTGCTGCTGTCATATATTTTGTAGCAGCTACAATGGCATGAACTGCTTTTACAAAATGTTGCACAATTGTGTTACCACATGTCTGGGTGTATATATGCCTTCAGCATCGTAAGGGCTTCACCACTCATTTTGTTTTTCTCAATAGAGAGATGAAAAATGATGCACACATAACAAATTGCTTTCTATTTAAAATAATGCCATGGTGTAGTAGCAAAACATTATGAAATGGTTGTGGAAAGTATGTACCACTGATGTTGGTGGTGGGGCTCTAAGTTGGTCAAACATATCGTGCCATTATGATCAAATCATGCCCTCAAATAAGTGCAAGTGGGATAACCATACCCTGCCATAGTTTATTACATTAATAAATCACTGAAGAGTTCCTTATTCATCACTCTGCACATGATTTCACCCTTACCTTGACTGCATGTTATCATCTTTGTTCTCTCACCCACTTGTATTTGGGTTTTGACACTCATCCTTAATTCCTGTTTTTAAAGTTGCTTGCCCTCATGTCATTCTGGCAGTGAGGGGACTCAAACAATATTTCTCTTCAATTCATCACATTCATGACAATTTCTCATAAAGCACACAGATCCATTTCCAGAGTTCCCAATCTACATAGCATTTACATCATTCAGTTCAAAAATAATAGAATACATTCATGTACCATTGTTTGTACTTACATTTAATATAAGTTGTTATTAACTATTTAATAATATGGAAAATAACAGACCTTTACTTGCCCTTTCATATCTTAGTATTCATAGTAATTTATTTTTGGAGTAGTGTCTTCTTGTGTAATAAACTTAATGTCAAGAAACTATGAAGACTGTATCCATCCATCCTTCCTTTAAATTGTTTATATATTCTTCCTTTGGAAAAAAACGACTTTGATTCCTCAAAAGAGAAGTGTTTCTGTTGTTTTCATATCATAATATACAATATCAGCTAATAGGAAATGCATGTTATGTCCATTAGGCTTTGGAACAGACAAGAATGTCTGGCTTTCAATTTGTCTAGCATTCTGTGGGACAGACTGCCATCAGGAAAATTATAAACCAAAAGAAATCTAATGGGACTTGCTCAAGAGCAGAGAAGAGCTCCTAGAGTGTTTGAGACCTTGATGGTATTAGATCCCTTGGTGACCAAATTAATGAGTTGTAACAAATAACTCATTAATGAGTTATAACAAATAAAAATAATTAAAAAAATTAAGTTTCAACGAATACATCTTCTCCAGTAATGTTCACAAAAGAGCTTTATTCTGAAAAATACTTGCCATTTCCCATGTTAACAATCATTTGTGAGTAGTTTAAATTTATACAACTTTACAACAATAAGAAAAGGAGGGGGTATTTGTTATAATTCACTAGAAAAGGGGCCATACACCATTAAGAACTCATACATTATAGGAACCCTGCTCTGCTTTCAAGCCAAGCATTTTAGATATCTGTTCTGTTCATCCGGGCTGGAGCCTGCTGGTATCACCTGATTGGCTAAGCATATATAGGGTGGCCACAACTATTTGGGACCTATAGCTTTAATTTTTACATTAAGAAAAAGGAGCTGAGGCAAACATTTAGAGTTTTTCTACACACCAAGAATAAAAACAAGCTGAAGATGAATGGAAAGTGTCTTGATAATTCATTGTATAACAAATTTATTGCAGTAAAATCTGTTTTCAGTAAAATATATTTTTAAATATTCAAATTAAATGGGTACCACCTCCTAATCTTTCTCTCACCTTAGGTATAACAAAGTCATAATTGCAGGTTCCTTAAAATTGATGATGTCATATGTGAGGCATTTGATCCATCTAATTATACTGCTGAGTACTGCCCTCCACCCATTATTGTTACTGCAGTGAGGTGTTTTGCCAGTTGATCTCTCAGATATGTCAAAGGCAATCAGGAATGTTAATACTCATGCATCTGCTATCCCAGAAAACCTCCCAGGATTTTTCATCAAAAGGCTTAGCTGCAGTTTATTGTTCATAGTATCTGATTTTTTTCAACAAAAATTACCAAGTGGTTTCACACAGGATCTCAGAAAAAGAGAAAGAAATAAACTTAATACAAAGTGAGAATCATCCCAGAGGAGCTCCGTGTATTATTATACTTAAACACATTTATTTGCTCCTTCTGTTTAAAATAAATATATATTCAAGGACTTTTATATTTAACTGAATACTATTCATCATCAGAATGTGAAAACAATGGTGCTACTTGAAGTTTATGCTTGCTGTCTTGAACCTCTCATAGTTTAAGAAAAATGATGTGACCTTGGAATCTGAGGACTTTGGGCGGAGTATTCAACACAAACAGTCTTCATGAGATCTTATCACAAAGCATGATATGTTAACTTCTCTAGTGGCATAAATTTTAGTGTGCACGATAATGAGTAAAGAAGAAAATGGCCTCCAGACACAACTGTTGATAAGTACACAAACTAGGAATCATCGTCCTTAGAATGTACTAGTAGCTTGCAAGCCTTCTAGCCTCAAGAACATACCCTGAAACTAAAAGAGATGCTCAGAGAATATAATAAAATATGAAAGAAGATTGAGAAACTCAAAAATCAGCAAAGTAGCAATACTTTATGATCAGTGGTTTGTTATGCAGATCTGAAGAGTCATGATCTTGTAGTCTTCTGGAGCTGTAATGTCCAGCAATGTGCTAAAGCTATCACAATCTAGACCCATTATAGCAGAAATAGGAAACACAGCCAACAGACTGCCCACTGACATGGCTCCCACTTCATCTCATCAATTTTAAGCTACTGCATTGTACTGACAAAGACTATGTAACAAAGAGAGCAACGTAAGGATACTATTTTTTAACAGTAGGCTGTCAAGTCAGTCTTCCAAGACTTTTCATAGCTGATGGGTCATAAAAAGAGAACATCTTCATCTGTGCAATTCCTCTTCTTCAAGGACAGCCTGTCCACCAGCTTCAGATATCTCCACCTTAGGATAATAGCGCAACTAAGCCAGTAATGTTATTTACTGTCAGTTGCACCAATTAAAGGCAATTAAAAGTGTCTAGACTGAGGATAAAAACTGTAGCAAAGTCAGTAAGAAAAGTAAAAGTCTTTCTCAGCTGTAGTAAGGCAACTTCCTCGGTTTTACAATGGAGTGATATGCATAAGAGATGTCCTTGCCATTCAGTCAGCAGTTATCTCTCTCTAGAAGTGGATTGGGCCTTTACCACTTTCAGTGGCTTTGAGAAATATTCCAGAATCTTGTACTGTCAGTGTTTTCATTTATCTATCTAACCAGTTTCATAGTACCTTAATCTACATTTTTAAACGTGAAAGTATTAATTTAAGAGTCTTTAATTCCCTGAGTTAAAAAGAATGTTTTAAGAAGATAGTTTAGAAAGAAGAAGGCAAATGTGTGCATTCAGGAATGCAAACTTACTTGCCAACATATCAGACTGTTACACAGCTGAAAATCTGGTCTTTAACCATACAGTGTTAGCCATTCATTGAAAGCTAGTGTGACCATACTAGCTGGAGTGAACTTGAGCTGGAGGACATTACATCAGCAAATGGCTGGTAGGAAAGTGTGCTTCTAGTTCAATAACTTATAAAATGCCTCCAGGACATTTTACTGTTTACAATGTTTATGGGTAAAGCAATGATTGCCTACACCTAATCAGGGCAGGAAAGAACACATTTTCCCTGTTATTTCTGGAGATTTTAATATAGTACTGAATTTGATTGTTGAGGGAATGGTTACTTTAGCTGCAGAGCAGTGTGCGCACACTGAACAGATGAGCTTTCAACTCCTCAAGAAGCAACATTAGGTCTGTCACAAGGTTTAATATTAGGATGATTGATCTTTAATATATTCATAAATAAAATGCATGCAGCCTCACTCCCGGGAAACATAATCCAATATGCAGATGATTCAACAATTATATGTGCGGTCTCATCTGTGAAACAGCTCCAAGATGATGTACAACATTCCTTTTTAGAAATTGCAAAATGGCTACAGAAATCTATAGTACTCCTGAATCCAAAGAAAACTGAGCTAATGTATTTTCACCATAGACTTCACAGTCAAACTACTATGACTTCAAATATTATCAGTCAATCATACTATAAACTGAGTTAGTATAAAACACAAAACTACTAGCAAAATAATTAACCACAGATTAAGAGTTGGTCATCATATCAAATATGCGGTTAGAAAAAAAACAGCCTTAACAAGGATTTCATTGTCAAACATTTTCTGTCATGCCATGCATATAAGACAATGGCTCAAACCTGTCTATTCTCTAGTCTTCTGTATACTCTGTCAATATTGAATAACCGACAATACTCCAGCTTGTTAAACTGGAGCAAACCTACACTAAAATTGCAAGATTTGCAAGTACATTAACTGCACTCATCACCATTTTGCACTTGAGTCTTGCGCTACTTAATCTGTTTCCACTCTGAATAAGGCCAACTATAACATCTTCTACTGCCCAGACAGATGTTCTGCCACCAGCCAGTTATCAAGCTGATACTCACTATGCAGAGTACTGCGATCACTGAACCAACACTTGCTGGTTACTCAAAAATGTAAAAATCATCATGGTGACTACCTGTACTCAATATGGATTGTTAAATCATGGAACCTTGCCCCAACAAATATCAGAAATATTTCATCATGTATACTATTTAAAAACTCCTTGAAAACATACCGGTCAATAAAATGGTCCTGCAATTGCAACACCTCCATTACTAAGCTCCTTTCTTATTCCAGTCATTTCCCATTTATATTTTAAAATCCCAATTAAATCATACCTGTCAACAAAACAAGCCTTCCACTCTATCAACACCAGTACTAAGTCCCCTTCTTATATAGCCAGATGAAGTAGGTTTCATAAAACCCTCACATTTTAACTTGTTTAAATGTCTCAAGTGAATAACTGTTTGGGTATATGTATACACCTCATCTGTACTCTGTGCAGTAAAATTTCATTGTGACTTCATATATAAAGTGTAAAATAATGCAGCATGTTTAGATATGTGTGACTTTAGCATGCTGCAAATACTGTATACGATACATATCATGGCGGTCAACACTATATAGCACAGTTATATGTAATGCATTGTTTATTGTTATCTCATGCTAATTGCCTGCAAAAAAGTATATAATATGAAGCTTTTCTCCCAAGACCCCCACTGAAAAGTGTCTATGCCCAGTCAGGCTTTCTAGGTAATTAAAGGCAAATAAATTAAACACACAAAGCAATCACATTTAGCTCAGAAACTACAAAAATGATGTAAGATGTTTGGGAGGTCCATACCAATATAATGAATAAATTAACTTGTGTTATGTTTAAATACCCAAAGAAGCACACTGTGTGAAAGCTTTTACTTTTCTTATTTTTCCTTAATAAAGTGGCCCTTAGTGTTGTTCCTGAGCTGATTGTGAAAGTTTGGTTGATTAGTTCTACTGAGTGCTCTGTCTCAGAATTAATCTGCTGGAGTTAGCTTGTGTTTGGAACTATTAATCCCCCAGTTATGCAGACAGCTGTCATGGGAAAGGAAACTTCATGTCAGTAATAAGGGCTACCACATGAGCTTCTTCAGTAAAAAGAAATGTGATGAACTGAAGATAGTTATATCTGTTACTTTTTCTGTGAGGCCAATAAATATATATATATTGAACTGTAGTTACTGAGCCCTTTATGCACATGGAAAAATTAAATAAGGTTTTCATAAACTCCAGTAAGACTTAAGTGAATCATATTGCAGCCCTTCAGGAGAAATTTGCAGCCACTAGAAACCATTCAAGCAAGAACTGACCAGCACCTCGTCAGTCCTCAGTAAAGAACTGATTAACAACTAGTCAGCATTCAAGAAACAACTAGCCTTCTAATGACCAGTGTTCAAGAGACAACTGACCAGTAGTTGCCTAGCCTCAAGCAACAGATTTCCGCATTATTTTCTTTTATTTTGTTTTTATTTTCCATTTGTTTACCGGGTTAGTCTGACTGGACACAAGGTGACTGTTTTCAGTGGAGGCCTGGGGAGAAAGGCTCCAAATGCATAGTAAAAAAATTATAAAAAATAATAAAAATAATAAAAAAATTATATAAACATAGCTATTTTGTACAAAGAGCATAGAACATAAAAAAGGAGTAAAAATCCGAGTTTTACAATTGATGCAGCATACAGTGGTTAGAATATTGAGAAACAATTAAGATATCATACAACAAATATAGAATTGTTTGAATATAAATTCAAAAAGAAGTTTCCATAGACAGGGTCATAAACTAGAAATCATAACTATAAAGGTGGCCTAAATACCTGGTTCACAGTACTATGAATTAAGTGAAACTACACAGTACACCTGTAATCTAGGGATGTTGAAAGTCAGGAACAGGTGAAATTAGTCTGGTTCTGTACAGGAACATATCCAAGTTTTGAACAGGACATCTTTTGGCAAGGATTTGAAAGTATGTTTACTGTTTAGGCATCTAATGTCAGGGGGTAGAGAGTTCCAGGCCTTAGCAACTGGATAGGAATAAAGAAATTGGCCTGAGCTATGTAAGCAATTGGTAACAGTCAGTAGAGTGGTATTGGAAGATCTTAGTTGATGCGCATTATTATGGAAGGTGAGTAGACCAGAAAGGACAGGTATTTTATTTGATTGGTATAGCAGTTGATGGGCACAGAGAAGTTGATTGTATTTTAGTAGGTTAGGGAGTTCTAATCATCCTAGTTGTCTTAGGGAAAGGCAGTGATGAGAACAAAACTTAGCATTTGTTGCAAATTTTGAGATTTTATTGTAGCAGGTAGATAGTTTCAGAAGGTCAGATTTGTTTAGGTTAGTTAGAACTGGGGAAGCATATGGTAAGGTAGAGAGTAGATGGGTACGAGATACAGTAATTCAGGATTCCTGTGTGAGGAAGCTCTTGCAACAGTAGAGTGAACCTAGTTTTTTATGAACTTTGGCAATTGTTAGTGCTATATGTTTGTCGAATTTTTGGTTTTAGTTGATAGTTACATCTAGCAGCTTGGCTTGGGTTACTGGTGTGATAAGGGTATTGGCAGAGGATGTTATTGAGAATGGTGAGGTAGGGGTAAAAGATTTGGATAGGTGGAAGATCATAAGTTGGTTCTTAGATGGGTTTAGTATGGGTCGGGAGGAATTTAGCCATTTTTCTATAGTAGTGAAGGCTTCCTGGGTTCTATCTTGGAGTAATTGTAGAGAGAGGGGACAGAACAAATAAGGGTGGTGTCATCAACATACTATACTATATTAGTTTGTTATGTAGCCGAGGGGAGGTTATTGGTAAAGATGGAAAATACTAAGGGACCAAGAATGGATCCTTGCTGAACACCTTGTCCCAGATTAATGAACCAGCTGCCCACTTCAATAAGAAATCTTAAATCCAGCAGAGTGCTGAGGAAGCTGATATCGGAGAATAATACAAAGAAATTTCTACTGACTTTTGAAAGGCACAAGGCTTGACAGAAGTGGTCCCAATCTGAGCTGGACAAACCATTATTATCTTGTGTTAACTAGAGACTAACTGAAACTTTTACTGACATTGAAAACAATAAATTACCAGAAAATCAAAGAAGGACTTTTGGCAGAGACTGTAGATTTACCTGATAGGTTAATGACTGAACAGCCAGTATGGACAGACCAGTAAGAGAACAAATGGTTGATTAAATACATATTTTCAAACTATACCACATGTAAATAATCGAAAAATTATGAATGTTTAACTGAAGTGGATTTTATTCCATTTTCACTTAATAACACTGTAACTATGATCTGCAATTAGTCTGTGAAATTCATTATAAAAAGAAAATATAACAAGCATCCATTATCCTACACTCACAGCAAGCAATGATACAAATATAATTATTTTTTTAAATAAACTACTATAGGGAAAGATGTATTTTCTTGTTTGTAAATGCTAGTATACTAAAACTGCTATGCAAGCTAAACAAGGATTATTTTCAAAGTTCATACCTTCTTTTGGTCTTTCTGGTCCTGTAATAATAATGAAAGTGTACAGAAATTAACTGTTTTAAATTCTTTTGTACTATTATTATGATGCACTAGAGCATCTTCATGTACAAATAACAGTCAGAGAGGTCCTGTGCCATATATTAGCTAGCTATAGAACTCCCGCTTTGACCCAGAAAAGCCACAATGCCTATCTACAGAAACTAGAATTGCTCAGTAGTAAACTCAATACCATTTTCTTAGGTGATCAAAACTATCCATCTGTGGACTGGGAAACATACATCACCATCACTAGTACAGAAAAAAAAAAGATTCCAGGACATCGTCAATATAAATGCCCTGGAAAATTAATCAGAGTAACCACTAAGGGGAGCAACATCTTGGATCTTGTCCTTACTAATATAGGGGCATCTTGTGCCATCATTTGTGTATCTAAATCACTTGTTAGGTCTGACCATAAAGCTATCTCTTTTGAAATAAAACTAAAGTAAAGGATCCTTCCACCCAAGGTACCTTTACTACCTACTCCTAAGTGATTCACTGACAACTTCACATTCCCACCAAAAGCAGTTAACTCTACTGATATGTGGAAATATACACCACCACACTATACTAGGATATAAACAGCCCCATAGATGCAGTTCTACTCAGCTGAACAAGTGCAAGGCAAACCCCAAAAACAAAACCACAAGGTGGAACCATAATATTAACAAGTTCTACAACAAAGGAAGAAGAGTAATTCCCAGGCTGATAGAGCCCTCATCAGAGAAATAAAGAAACAATTAATACAATTTACTAAGGCCAAATTTGAGGCTAAAATAGCTATACAAGCAAAAGTCAACACAAAGCCATGTTTAATATGTTCATATATCAAAAGTATAATGCAGCAATCCATTGAGCTGATTGTGAATGATGCCACCTGGTTTACTATTGGAATTGCGAACATCACTCGGTCGACTGTTGTATTGTCGAACGCATAAGGTCGGAAACCAAAATGTCGAAGGCATTATAATCAATCGAGGAACGGTTTTAACATGGGTCGAGGTAGGGAAGATGGTTGCAGTAGGGAATTATACTGTACACCTACCTCGACCCATGTTAAAACCATTCCTCGATTGATTATAATGCCTTCGACATTTTGGTTTCTGACCTTATGCATTCGACAATACAACAGTCGACCGAGTGATGTTCGCAATTCCAATAGTAAACCTGCCACCTCCACTGAGGCTGATGATATTACAAACGTACTATCCAATACATTTAACTTTACCCCTTTTTTCTATCCATCTTCCCTTTAAGATATGTCTGAAACTGGCTCATCTCCAACTATCAGTCAAGACCAAGTCTTAAAAATACTATCTTCTTCTTCTTTTTGCTATTCCCGGTTAGGGGTCGCCACGGGGGATCACCGTGTCTGCTCATGATTGGCAGTGGTGTTTTACGGTGTCAAGTTGCCATCCCAGCACCCAACCTTCCACAGAAGGCACACACATGCACACACCCACACCTAGGGACAATTTAGAGTGTCCAATCCACTTGCAGCATGTATTTGGGATGAAACCGGAGCACCTGGAAGAAACCCACGCGACCACAGGGAGGGCATGCAGACTCCGCACTGAAGGCACCCCAGCCGAGGATCAAACTAGAGAACCTCTTGCTGTGAGGCAGCAATGCTAACCACTGCACCACCGTGGCCACCTGTCAAAAGCTTAAAATACTGCATTGATGGATCCTAACAATATTCCCTAGATGCATCTTAAATAGCATGAAGCACAATTTAGACACACTCATAACAACACAGTTCAACCTTGAACACAGTGAATGGAGAACAGCAGCAGTTATTCTCCTGCATAAGGGAGGATCTTCCACAGACATAGGCAATTACATACCCATAAGTCATAGGTAAACTTATGGACTTATTGTGGAGCTAATCAATAAGGACAAAAGGAACCCCCAGAAACTGAACTTGTCTTACTTTGGATTCCTTAAGGACAGACCATGCTTACTCAGCTTGGTGGGCCTTTTTGAATATGTCCCCAAAGTAATGGATGAAGAGAAACTGGTACACACCTCAAACCTCAACCGAGCCAAAGCTTTTTACACAGTTCCCTACTCAGGCATAGTAGAAAAGTGAAATAAACTGTGAATAATTCCCTATGCCACCCACTGGATTACCAACTGGTTCATAAATGTGATGCAAGAAATCAAAATAGGTGAAGTTAACTCCGCAAAGAGACCAATCACCAGTGGAGACCACCAGGTTCTATGCCTGTAACTTTCCTTTCTGAAGTAAAAGCCAATGCCAAAGGAATCTGGCTAAGTTTGCATACAACTGCAGTCAATGAATTCCCAAATGACTTAGCCATCATGAAGGAAGGTTTGTCCAAAATAAATAACTGATGCCAAAATCATGGACAGAAACTAAATTCCAAAAAATGCATTATTGTATCATTTAGAAAATCATTTACCCTAGGGAACTACCACGTTGTAAATATATCCTTAAGATTTGACCCATATGTTTGGGATTTGAAAACTTATATGGACAGTGACCTAACTTTTGATCAACGTGTCCATTCTCATAAGAAAGTCCTTCTATATTGCACAGCTTATAAACAAAGGGATTATGTCTATTTATTTACTGACATTTGATTACCGGGAAAGTCCAACTTAGTAGGGGCCCATTTTCAGCAGAGGACCAGGGAGAAAAGATCCAAAGTATTACAAAACATTTTAAGAACAATAATTTTACAATCATTAAAAATAATACATGCAGTCACTGGAACACCCATGGTGATAACCTTACTAAACGCATACAAGGCTTAAACAATATATCCTATATGGACTGAGTCAAAGCTTTGTCACTATACTCAGTGTCCTACAGATTGTTAAGAGGTGATCTGTTTATAGCATACAAAGCATCATTCAGCCCAGCACTTATGGATTTACTGCACATCTACAAGTCAAATGGCATCAGAAATACTCAGCTGAGGGATAGAAACCTCTTCTGAAAAATGAACAGAAAGGTTTGGAGGGACAAGTATATCTCACAGAGGATACCACTGGTCTGAAATAGAATCCCCCTCCACATAAAACAAAGCTCATCCTTGTCCATATTCAAACACAACCTAGATCTATGGATGAGAAACAGAAAATTTGTACCAGGGCTGCCCTCTGTACTACTAATTATTAGGAGAAATATATAATTATCAGCATTAGGATGGGAAATGCCAATTGAATGGCAAATGGGGTAGGTTAATTTGGGAACCAAAAGGGAAACTGTCTAGGTTTAAAATGGCCTGCAAGGGCAGCAAACCTGGCACTTACCTATATAAATATATTAACCTATGCACTTTCCTCAAAGGATGGAGTACTGCTGTTTAACTGAGTATCATTGTAATTAACTACCATACAAATGGACAAAGAGGATGAATTGAACAAGAAGAGACCATTTTTCTCTCACAGTCTGTTTTAGATTTCTATGATTCTCTGTCTTCTATGTTTTTATTTTTCTTTGGTTGAGCCTTAAAATGTGAGATATTGGGCATTTCTTGCAGTTACAAATTGCCTAGCTTCTAGATCTTTAAATAATATATTTTTTCTTGGTTTCATAGCTGAATATTCCTGGATGTTATGTGAACTGAAATAAGTCTGTGCTAACGTCATAGTGTGCTTAAAACCCATTTATGTCCCAGGTGATCAAAATTTTGAAAACCAGCAGCTCAGGTTATTGATGATACATTCAGGAAGTGCATTCCCTTCCTGGACACGAGGAAAGGGTAATGTTCAGGGTAACATGCTTGCAAGTTGATTTCTCTGTGATAGATTAGTTAAGCGAGAGTATGGTGCCAATCCCTTGAGGAATTATGAGACAGTGCAGTGCTGATCCCCATTGTACATCGCACCCATATGTTGCTACTGGGTATGTGCAAGAGGCAAAGGGCCACAAAAATGGACAAAGAAAATTCTCGAGTCCCCCATGATGGCTGTTTAAATGATGGACCCTCTTGACTGAAACTCATTGTCAGCAATGAAAGAATGAATAGCATGATTGGCAATTTGACAAAGTAGGCAAAAATACTTTATGGGCTGGATTTATGAAGGCTTGCATGGAGTCTTAGAGTAGACTAAGACTCCATGCAGCCATCATGTCCGATGAGCAATCCATGAACAGCCTGTAGGGGCGTGTAAGAGAGCTCCTAAAATGACTCTTACACGGATAGGGCTGGGATATGCAAATTACCTCAATTGCAGGTGAAAGGCATGCAAATGAGGTAGATTTGCGATTCAGGAAACCCAAACCTGTCCGAGTAAGAGCATTGTTATTTGCAGAAATGTATTCAGTTGACAACTGAGTACCATTCTGCAAATAACAAAATGGAGCCGTGACAGCTCCAAATAAAGGTTGCATCCAGTGCAGGAAGCATGCCAATGGCCAAATATACGGCCATGTGAAATGTTTCCTGATGCAATATGAAAATAAAAATATTTTTTTTTTCGCCGATTTCCGATGTTTAACCATAGAGCGGCACCGTGAAAACGGGCTGCGCTCTAAAACCCAGAATACTAAAAATTAAAACCCACAAATGTGGATTTTATTGAAATTGTTAATGTACAATGCAAAGGAATGGCAGGCTGAAGACAACATGGCCACTGAGTAGAGGTTGCCAAGCGGGGAAGCTTAGTCTCAGACATGTAACCAAGCATTAGTAGGCAATCCTATGTAAATGAGCAGTGAATCGCAAGTTTACATAGCAAATGAGCACAGTCAGTGGAGTGTAGGAGTAGGATATGGGGAGTAACAGAGTAGAAGGTAGGTGACATCACGAGGGGGGTATGTATGAAAGAAGTGAAGCTCATTGGAGCAGAGTGGCATGTGTCAGCTGTCATTTACACATCATGACAAGAGGTGTGTCAACAGGTAGGCTAGGAAAAGGCAAGAAATGGAAGGGGTATGCTGTGGATAACACCAAAGTTTCTTGCTGAGCGGGTATGCGCACGTGTGCATGCGTGTAAACCTGAGTAAAACAGAGTGCGCACGTGTAAGCGTGAGTGCATGCGTTTAAGCTGGAGTAAGCATGTATAAGGCTGTTTAAAGAGTTGTAAGCATGTTTGCGCTGGTGTGCGTGTGGTTTAACCCAAATAAGCAAGTTTTAGTCTGTGTAAGCATGTGTATGTGCGTGTTAGCTGCTGTGTGCGTGTTTGCACTTGTGTGCGTGGTGCTCCCCCCCTGAGGAAACAGAAAGGAAAAAGGAAGCACAACAAATAGTAGGAAGCTACCAGGGAAAACTAGCAGACCTAGCAGGTGAAAACAATCAGGATCAGGCAATTACACAGGCAGTACACTAGCCCAGCCCAGCCTAGCACTTAAGACTCTGCAAACAACAGTCCATTATGTTTCTCACAACAGACACTGCAGTAAGCTAATAGAAGTGAAAACTGAAAAAGCTTTACTGAGACAAAGAAATGTTAGGGGCTGCCATTGCTGTTATAAGGTGACATATGCAACATGCTGAGGGTGGTGACAATGGAAATGCTGCTGGACAACCTACAGTGAGGAGACGGAGAAGTGTGTACAGACCCAGGGTAACCTACCAGGGGTTACATGAGTTGGAGATAGTGGAGTGCTATAGAGTGGACAGAGACCTCCTGCAGCAAATTGTTGAGCTGTGCAGGCCATGCTTCACACACAGAACCACCAGAGGGGAACACATCCCAGTGGAAACCAAGGTATGTGTTGGCCTAAGAATATTATCAACAGGTACCTTCCAGAGGCCAACTGGTGATATGATGGGGATATCACAGGCATCAGTATCCAGGGTACTACACCAGTTCCTGGATGCCATGTCAGCACATGTCGGTGTTCATGTATATTTCCCCAATTCCCGTGAGGTATTGGCCAGCAATATGTGTCTCTTCCAACAAATAGCAGAATACCCTGAGGTAGTGGGTGCAATAGACTGCATGCACATACGAATTAAAGCACCAGCTGGCGAGCGGAGTAGGGTCTACTTCAACCGCAAGGGCTTCCTCTTCCATCAACTGCCAGGTCGTGTGTGATGCCCAGGGCATAATACTGAATGTGTGTGCAGGCTGCCCTGGAAGCTACCATGATTCCCATATCTGGCATCTGATGCAGCTGTACCAGACATTTGAAAATGGGGACATCCCACATGGTCACCTAGTAGGGGATGCTGGCTCTGCTCTGGAGCCATGGTTGATGACACCCATCAGAAACGCACACACACCTGAACAGGAACGCCATAATGAGGCACACGCACAAACACGTAATGTAATAGAGCGTGTGTTTGGGCTGCTCAAGTCATGGTTCCGGTGACTGGACACATCTGGTGGAGCCTTGCAGTACTCACCAACTACATGTACCCAACTTGTCATGGTATGTGCTATGCTACATAATATGATCCTGTGAAAACAGCTGCAGCAGGACCAGCATAGGCCTGGGCCAAACAGCCCCCCACCATTGTCAAGGCCATCACAGGCAGAGCATGACTCAGAGGAGGAACAACCTGAGCCTGCTCCAGTAGGCAGAAGGAGGCATGCCCAGTATGCTTTGGCCTTGACAAAGAGGCAACGCATAGCACATACACTGGCTCAGTAGGAACTCTGGAAATGATACTTCTCTCCGACTCACACATATAGTAAAAGGGATGCCTAAGTTGACACTACCTGCTTTCAGAAATGTACAGGGAGTGTAGTATTTGCATCCGACATAGGCAGCCCTGCAGCACCACCTAAGGCATGACTGCCATGTGTTAAGCAATATAAAGCAGTGCTAAACAGCATTTACCACCATGTAGTATATGCAAACAAAATCGCACACACCAACTAGCACAACTGTAGTCAATGTTCAGTAATATCGGGCAACGTCCAGCAATGTTGGTGAATATTGAGCAATGTCGGACAAGCCTGGTCTAAGTAGGGCATAGCTGAACAAAAGCCAACATGCTCATATTTGCTTAACTGGCCCATAAGCAGTCTGGTCTGCTCAGTATGAAAATATAAATCAGTGATGGGCCTCGAACCCAGGATACTGTGCACTATAGCCAAAGTACTGAACCACTAAACAATGACAGTATTGCAGTAGTCAGCCTGTATGAAGGAATGTTGATACATCTATGCAAAGTATTTCATGGAAACCCTACAGGCACAGCATAATCCTTGTCAAGTTATGACAAAAAGGTGAGTCCTGCAGTGAGAACAGAACCTGACTTTCAACACACAGTATAAATGTTAATATCGGTCATGTTCGCACACATCAACAAGTGTAGTGGACCTCAGATAGCAACATACTAAAAGGTCACACTGGGCATGCTCACACATGAATAAATGAGACAAATGTCAGGCAACAAAACACGGAATGGCAGAACTGGGCATGCTCACACACTTAGGCCATGTCTGAGTACAGCAGTGGGCTACACATATCTGGCAGTTGCATGTGTTAACCCAGGAACCTGTCACTATACAGCAATCCACCCTGTGCACACAGTTATATGACAACAGACACATCTATAATATAGTGGAACCCTGTCATAATCAAATATGTTCTGCAGATACCGAAGTTGTTCATAGAAACTGGTAAAGCAAAGATGATAAAGACCTGCAAACAGTATCAGCAATAAACATTGTGCATCTTGAACATTAGCATAGGTTCAGAGGTTGATACTAGGCTATCTGCCCTAGGGCATGTACAAGCCTAGCCAGAGTGCGTTTGGCATTCACAACCCTGTCAGATTACTACTCTGTGTGTGTGTGAATAGTAGGTCACACAAGATAGCCCATGTACGTTTAGGCTAGTGTGCCTCTGTCTAGCAGGGACACAGAAGATATCCCAGGGGTAAACATACGATCACCCATACAGTCATCAAGATGTCTCCAGTAGGTGGCCAGTGGGTGGCTCTGCCTATGTGAAACTGGGATTACATTCTGGAGTGAGTGGAGCCTCTGGGATAAGAAGCTGTCCCTCAAGCATGTCCTATTAACATCTGTGCTGAGGTATACATCCCTGGAGTGTGTAGCTCCAAGGGAGTCAGATATCCTGAGGTGGAACATGTCCAGTAATTCTGGGTTGGGTATATCTGTAAACAACAGGCACACATCATATCTGAGTAGGTGGTAAGTGATTGAGTAGAGCTGGAGTTACTGCATCTGAACTGTGCAGGGCATCTGTGTGAGTCCCTAGATCTGCTTGGTGAGGAACTTCCATGGCCACTACAGTTGCTGCAGGTGTCGGGTAAGGTACACCCCAAATGTGGCATTGTAACCAAGTATGGATGTGGTGAGTATAGGGGCACAATGACCTCACTCGATCTAGATGTGAAACCATATGGGATAAGGTGACCCACATAGAAGGTGTGTCCAACCACTTTGGCAACATGAATGTCAAAGGCGACAGTACGAACAAGTCATGTCCCCAGACCCCTAACAACTCCTACCGTATGTAATGGAGTGCTACCTATGTGGTAATGTGTGAGCATGTTGTTATTCCCAAAGGGGATGACTATGCAACTAATGGCATTTAGCTGTAGGCCATGGCTCAGGCACCAGTCATCCATCTCTGTGAGACCCTGTTTGAGTATGCATGTGGCAGCTGGAGAGTTGATCATGGCACCCAGTTTGCAGTCATGTGCAAACATGTTCAGCCATATTCCCCCTGTGGTAGCCTTTACTTCTGACAAATATATACTGAACAAGAGAGGTCCCAGGACTGAACCGTGTGGGATGCCATGTGTAACTGGTGTATAGTCAGACATGGCAGCTGCAATTCTGACCATGTGGGTGCTATCCCTGATCCAGGTATCAATCCATCGTGTGAGATATGTGTCCATATTGACGCTGGTGAGCCTATGCATAATGGCCCAGTGGGTTATTGTGTTGAAGGGTTTTGCAAGGTTCAGGTAGGCTGTGTGGACAGCCGTCCCTATGTCAATGGACCTGTTAGCCGTTTAAAGAATACAAACAGGTTCAAGAGGCAAGATCTGCCCACAACAATGCTAAAATGTGTAGGACACAGTGTCCATAGGTTCCCAATGTCTATGTGTATGAGTCCCATGACAATACACTCCATAGCTTTGCAGAACAGGCTACTTAGGCTTATAGGGCAATATTGTCTGTGGTCTGTTGTGGCACCAACTCTGTGGAGTGGGACCACTGTCGCTGTATGCCATTCCTTGGGTACATATCCTGTTGTAACTCCGATATTGAACAGTGATGTAATGTGAGGGTTAGGCCTGTCATGATGCTCATGTAAGATGCAGGCTGGGACAACGTCTGGTCACATTGATACTGTGATGTACACTTTGGGGAGGGCAGCACTCACCTGTTACTGTGTGATGTCAGGGAGGTTATACTCTGTTGGGATGGATAGTTGCTCCTTAGGGGGGATGGGTGGGAAACATCTGCACTGAACCTGTTTTCCAGGATGTTGGCAATGCCAGTGAGTTCAGGATAGGTTTAGTCAGTATGCAGTAACTCAAAGCATATCAGTGAGTGTCCACCCAGGTTCCTGACATAACTGAAGAAGGCCGTGTGATAGTCCTACATGTCTGTTGCAACTGTCTGGTAGAAGAGGCCCTTAGAAAAGTTCATGAGTGATCGTAGCTATCTGCTAGTAGAGATCACAGATGCCTTCCCAGTCTGGGATTGTGCTCTATCATGTAGTAGCTTCCTCCTGATGTTGTACAGCTTATTAATGGCTGGCATCTACCAGACAGGTCCCCTGCAACTGGAGTAGTGAGTCCTGTTGTTATTTGGGATAGCACAATCCATGCAGTCCACTAGGTGTCCATAGAATGTGTATGTAAAGGAAGCAGCAGTGTGAGCCGTATTTGCCACTGTCTCAGGGTCTCTGAAGGATACCACCTTGCTTGGGTGAAGTGAGATGTTGACTCATGAGAAGTTCACCAAGATTACCCAGCATGGGTGTGTGGAGGGTATATGTATGTCCAGTGAGATACATGTATGTTCTGACCTTACCGATGTGGGGTATATCGCTGGTGTGGAACATAGAGTCCCCATGTTGGTGATGATCAGGTCCAATATATATTCCCCCTTGTGGCTGTGCTGACTGGTTGTGCCATAGCATATGAGTCTACAAATTGTAGCGATTGTTGGGTGAGGGTGTTGGGGCTTGAGTAGTATCCCCAGTCAATATTTGTGTATATGAAGTCACACAATATAATGGTGTTTGTGGAGACCTGCATATTCTTCATAGTTCCCACGAAAGCTGAGTGTGGTTCCTGAGTTTGGGAGTGTGTTCTGTAGCAGGCAACAAACTGAAAGGCAGTATTGCACAATGGTGGTTGTATATGTATGGTCTGTGATGCTTTGTGCAGTGCTACTAACCCGGAGGTGTGTGTATATGTGATGTATATGGATACTCTCCCTAGTTGTGTTGTCTGTTCCATGGCTTGTTGTCAGACAGCATGGTATGAAACATAACCTGGTAGTGCTGGTGTGCATAAGCGAGCCTGAACCAGGCATCTGTCAGTGCACAGATATCGCTATCCTCCATACTGAGGAGAGTCCTGAGTGGCCGCAATATGAGGTTAACACAACTGTTGTTGAGCAGCATTACTCTTAGTTTCATTTAACCTGTAATGTCTATGGAGGTGGGTTTGTCTTCTGAGCCCTGCTTAAAAAAGGCACTATGGTGGTAGCAAGAGCCTTAGCCAGCATTCCAAAGTCCAAGGGTGACAGGTGCAGGCTGTCTATAGTGAAGCTATGTGGCATGGTGAGCATGTCACCATAGGCTGACAGACACTGTATCCCTTTTAAATTAAACAAATTTGTTAGGCAACTGTTAAATGTGATATGTGTGTCCGTATACTGTGACATCATAATTGGTGGGTGTAAGATGCTAGACAAGGTCAGGGTCATACTGACCTGGGCTACATGATCAGAGTGTTCCTCCGTGTAACATGTCATGTGGTCCAGGGAGTAACGTCTGAGGTTATACACACCAGCATGGACAATGATGGTGCCAGTCCTGTACTTGCTTTGGAGTGACCTGACTGCCTGTGTTATGTGGCAGATCCTGGCACCCAATAGACAGCCCAAAGTGACTATTCCCTTGTTAGGGCTGGTGAGTGGTACATCAGTGTGTCTGACAGTAAGTGTCGCCTATTACAAGTGTATTAGGTGTGTTGTTTAGCCTGAAGGGCAGTGACTGTGTGGCACACTGACATTGTGAGCTATGTGATATGTGGGTATTGTAGTGGAGTAGCAGGTGTGTGTGTGTCTGCTTTGGAGGTCTCTGCTGCTTAGGTACAGTACATTTACAGCATCTGAGTATGTCTATGTGTGATAATGTGGATTGAGTGCTGTTGCTAGAGGATATGTGAGACTGATATGTGGTGTGTGTGGTTACCTTCACCACCTGATAGACTGTGCCAGTCATGGATCGAGAGTGTTCAGCACCCTGTATGTCTATATAGGTGCATCTCACACATATATCTGAGTTTGTCGGGAGGAGGAAAGGTTTGTCTGTGTACATGAGGCAGATGTGACATTGTGTCAATATCACAATATCCACCAGCTGGACTGGAGAGTACACACAAAACCGACCCCTGGACATGCCAGGATATTATCATGACATACTCTGTAGCCTGATCACAAAGGATCAGTAGGGTGTTAAGCATGTAAAAGAGTATAACAGGGATTAGTGCTCATGTTCGTTGGCGTTTTGTAAAGAGTAGCTGAGAAGGAGTCCAGACTGAATCATGACACCTCCTTCAGCTATGTCATAAATAGCAATGTACACCCATATATGTCCTGAGTTAGGGCCAGCTGTACCTGAGTGACAATGCCGACATATCATCATGCCAGGAGATATCACATGTAGAATGGTTGAGCAGCTACCCCCACTGCCAAAAGCATGGCAGCAAGTGGAATACATTGATTCCCAATTTCTGTCATGCACAAACTACAGAATAAACAGATCATGCACCTGAACAGTCAGCTGAGCCCCAGCCACTACACAGGATGTGGAACCGTTGAATGTGTCACAGCTACATATGGCACTCCCCACAGGTGTTGGTGCACAGCACACCATGGGAAGTCAAGTCCAGTACGCCTATGAAGTCTGATCTAGCAAGGTCATGGAGTCCATCATGGTTGCAGTCATAAACAGAACTATTGGAAGCTGACATACACACAATCTTACCAACTGTGGTATGTCCATGTGAGGATCATGGTTCCCAAACGTGCTAGACTGTTTGCAAGGCAGCCACCTAGGACATACATCAATGAACACATCTACACATGTGTCACATAGACTTTGAATAGCCCTTTATCAACATCCCAGACACATGTAGTATCCACAAAACCAACAAGCTGTGCATAAATATGTGTTGACATATGACAGAATGTCAATGTGTCAACAGATAGATCACACAAGGTAAGTATTCTGAGGTCTTGTTCAAGCTGTTGACACCTGCTGACCCACATGGACCATTCCTGGAATGGCATACAACAAAGTGTACACACATCACCATGTCCAGTCTGATGATGTCACCATCCTATAAATACAGCAGGAGAAGGGAAACCAGCAAGTAAAGCAAATAGCGTGCCGTGTTAATGCATCTCTCTCTAGTATCATAACATAGTTAGGTAGGAGTTTGAATCCTGCAAACAGTGAGTGTGAGTGTGGGGGGGGGCTGTGTGCAATTGTCTTTGAAACTAGTGCTTTTTTTGGAGACTGGGAAAACACACTAAAAGAGGTACATTCCTCTTTGGAAAGTCTGATGATGTCACCATCCTACAAATACAGCCGGAGAAGGAAAATCACCCAGTAAAGCAGATAGCTCGCCATTTTAATGCATTGCTCTCTAATATCATAACAGAGCTAGGTAGAGGTTTGAGTCCTGCAAATGCTGACTGTGTGTGTGTGTCACTGTTGGTCAATGCGGTGCAGGTTTTGCTTTTACTATAGTATGATTACAACAGTAAGTGCATTGCACACATCAGGTATCTGAGTGGCAAATATATATGTGTACATGTCCCCTCAATCAGTACATAGGTGTGAAGCCTGCATACTACATGAATACATTTGTTTCCATTGACAGGTTGTGCCACTGCTTCTCAGATCGTATGTCACATATGTATGTATGTGACAAGGGTGTGAAGCCTGCATACTACATGAATACATTTGTTTCCATTGACAGGTTTTGCCGCTGCTTCTCAGATCATAGGTCACATATGTATGTATGTGACAAGGCCTTCCACTGTGGTGTTCTGTAGCCCAGGTCATCTGTGGCACACACACCCATGACAGTTACTTAAGAGTAGTGTGAGTGAGGGTATATGCCTGGGGTATATGTCAGACATGGTCATACACAACAAAGGCTGCCAAGAATGCACAGTCTTTATAGGTGTACGACTGCCTTGTGGATATGCATTCAGGCCTCTAATGTGTTATGTGATACACCTTGGGACTCCACAATACCTATGGATATGTGGATACCAAGGGACACATGACATAACATGAGGCTGTATGTACACATTGAAACCCAACATACATGTTGAGGACTACCACCTGTGTGGTACTGATGGGATAGTACGTATAGTACATGAGGATGACTATGCCATAGTCGGCTTACTGCTATACAGCATGTATCAGACAACAGGTATCTGTCTGTATGATACCCTTGTGTAGGATATGCGTCCCATCCAGGAAATGCATTGTAGGCCAATCCATGCATGTCCAGATTTGGATGGACATATTCCTAGTGTGTATGCATGTACCTAAGGGGGCTATATGCCAAACAGGTGTGGTCACAGAAATGGGTGGCGGTCATTACCACTGGTTAGTGTTATAGTGTAGCACCGGAAGGATCCAATTGTTACTGGGTTCCCTACTACCGTGTGTCATTTGTCAGGACATCATCCAATGATTGCTTATAGTCATCCTGTTGTGGTTGTGTATAATACCAGACTGTAAATCATTGACAGATATTAACGGTGTCACCCACAGCATAGTGTAAACCCATGTCATACACACATGTACCCATGTTAGTACATAACTGTAGTAGAATGCATACTGGCCATTGAAAGATACTATGAGATGTTAGCAATGTGTACGACAGGGTATGCCACACGTCCCCTGTGTCCACTATGCTCGTACATGTAGACAGTGAGCACCCAGCATGTTCACAGATGTACACTTGCTAATCTGTACTGCACACATCACACAAGTACTGTCCACTCACTAACACATTCTGACAACACATTACACTTCAGCCAAGTGGCACATGGGTGGACAATACATACTCAGACCTAACAGTGGTGTAAACAATGCTACATTGACAATCAGAGTTTTATGCATAATGGCTGCTCAGATATACCTACAAGGATGTCATTACACTTCCTTGTTGACAACCTGCTATTATTGCTACACAGCTATAGTGTCACCCTGTGCATCAGCACCATGTTAGCCTGTCCCTCCGTCAAGGATGCAGATGACAGGAGGCGACACAGGTATCATCATATGCACAGGGCATTATGTTGTTTGCCAGAGCCTGACATTGACCCATTCAATTGACATGTGTGTGTGTGTGTGTGTGTGTGTGTGTGTGTGTGTGTGTGTGTGTGTGTGTGTGTGTGTGTGTGTGTGTGAGGGACAACAGTACAGCATGGGCCAATGTTGATGTAATGTGTGTGTGTATGTGTGAGCCCTAGTTGCTTGGTTAATGTGTGTGTGTCTGCATGCACACAGCTCCACCATGTGGCTGCCATATAAGGTAGTTTGTGGGGCAGCCACAGACTGTACCTGCTAGGCTGTACAGATCTCTGTCTCTGGCCATGGACACAGTACCTATGCCTGGCAGGGGTGCTACTGACAGTATCGGGTACCAACCCTGACTGGGTTCTGTAATCAGAGGCAGAGGTATGATGACTGGACCCATGTCCCTGCTGGGACTGGCCAGAGCCACGTGCATGTGGTCTACTGGGATGGCCAATGGACAGGCCGGTCTTGCCACTATGGGAGCGGCTGTGAACTGTGGGCTGCCTGCGACACTGCCAGCTGTTGATATTGCTGGCATGCATCCGTGTTGACGTTGCAACCGTCCCGCACGGTCCTGACTCATGGAAGACATGTTGTGGAGGGCATCTAATGTCTCTCCCAACATCTATCAATGACATCGGTGTAAGTCCGGATGGCACCGGCAAGGTCACGGATGCTGTCATTGATAGCGGTGTAATGTGCCCTCTGCGTCCTAAGTCCCTGCCTGGTGTACCATTCCATACGTGCCTAAGCCTGCATTACAACCCGGAACATACTGGTCGTCGTAAGACCTGTGAGGGCATGCCTGCCAGGGGCAATATGACAAGTGGTGCTCCCCTGAGAACCCCTGGACCTCCGCCTATGTGGTACCATTCCAGGTCTATGGCTATGGCTGCTGTGAGGGGATGCAAGTGCCATGGGTACCACACTCTCCTGGTCAATGCCAAGTGTATGCTGTCCCTCGCCTATGGCCATTGGTGGTGAGGGATGTATTGACAGTATGAGTGTGTGCATAGATGGGGTTGAGCGCTGTGTACTGTCTATTGGCAGACCAAGGACAGACCCTGTCAAATCTTCCTGTGCCAAAATATATGTGTCATCATCACCACTATTCATGACAGTGGCTTCAGGTTGCCTGCTGCTTTCGCCAACCCCTAACTCAGCACCTGTGAGAGGAAGACAGGAAACACACGTTACGGTCTGCACATGCACACATGCAAACATGCACGCATGAACACATGAACACATGCACACATGCACACACAAACACATGAACACATGCACACATGAACACATGCACACACGAATACATGCACACATGCACACATGAACACATGGACACATGCACACATGCACACATAGACACATGAACACTAATACACGCCTCACTACAGCACATACACATCACACATACTAGCAATCCAACACATGCTCTATAGTGGGTGAAGGTGGGTGTCAGTATCACAAGGTCGACAGTCACCACACACATGTCAGCATGCAGAATATGTGTTGCACAAGACCATGCGGTGCAAGTGTAGATGCCCCTATTAAATGGCAGTATACATGGCTTTGATGCAACTGTGTAGTTGTTCAGTGATTGGCTACACCCTGGAACACAATGTGTACATTGACACAACATTGCTGTGCAGGTATTATCAGCTCTGCAATGCCCTGTGCACCATCACTCACAAGTATAGATGCCATGGCTGCATGTGTTATCTGTGTGACACATAGATATCCATGTCTAAGTGCAGTGTCTGTGTCCATAGCAGATAATAGTGGCACGGGTGTAGCACATGCATGCTATGTACACACAGGGGATGTGTGGTGCATGTTGACGTGAAGGAATCCCAATGCTTGACATGGCTAGTGTACAGTGGTTATGGGGAGTGTGGGACATATTGCAGATATGTGGGTGCCAGACATGGCATGGCATGTTACACAACTGCAACATTAAACACCACACATACCCAATGTGTGTCAAGTGACCTATACACCCACTAGCATTCCAGGACATATCTGTGACACTGTGTGGATGGTGACTGCTGTGCATATTGTGTATACTGGCATATGTAAGCATACACACAACATGCTATGCATATTGTTTATAGGTGCATATGTTTGCACACACACAACACTGAGGTGCAAAGCAATGACTGCTATGAATAGTACTGTGGTCACTGTAACTGGATGGGGTGTATGCCATCATCAGCATGCATCTTGTGGTCACTCACAGCTACTAATGTGTGCAGGATCACCGCCTAGCATGCTGTACCTGAACTGCAGTGCCATGGCTACATTCACAATTACACAGCCACCTTGTGCAAGGGTGTGTGAGGTGCCCAATAGGGAGCATTGCCTAACATGACTGTGTTATGTGTTGCAGAGTGTTGCACAGCCCCATGATAGGCCTCTATCCCTGAGGTACATCATGTGTGTGTGCATGACATGTGGGATACTGAAGTGTGACCTTACAGCGGGTGTGTGATAATGCCAAATGTAACATGTTTTCGTGTACTGCATATGACAAATGTGTTCTGTTGTATACAGCTGTAGCAACTATGCATATCCAATGTGCAGTACAGTGTTGCCACAATTTTGTCTGCTGCACTGTGGATTGCATGTGATTGAGGCAGCTACTGACTTTACTGTGATGATTGATGTCTCACAGCAACCATGCACAGCATGCATTATGCGTAGGTGTGTTACATGTACATGGCCTACACCTCCCCTATGACATGTACATTTCATTACCAATATTAAAGTGTTAGCACACTCACCAGCATGTATTGTCTGCCCTGCTGTCACACCAGAGGGACCTAGAAGAATATGACACAGTTTGTCAGTGGCCACAACTGTGGCATTGCTACTGTGAGTGTGCTAAATGACAGTGGAACAACAGTCAACAGTCACAGGTGTACAGATACTATTCCAAATATCAGTATTGCACACGTTAGGCAGCACAACTGCTAAACACACAGTACACATATCACATAAGCATATTCTAACAATACAGGTAATGGTAGTCTACAGTTAGGGCATATTACCTGCATGCTCCATGTCATCCTGCTGGGTGGCTCCGGCCTCCATGATGACACATGTGTGACACTGTTGCTTCTGTAGGCCAGGATCCACCACGCTTAGGAGCAGTTCCTCCACTCTGGTGAGCGGGGGATGTATGGCCGCCCCACCACCTGTGGCAAGCTGTTGCCTATGGATATCAGACGCACGCCACCGGACATGTCTAATTAAATCACTGCAGTGATGGCGTACCTTCTCATATGTCCGGTTATGCATGCCTATGTCATTTACCCGGCGAACAAGGTCTTGCCACAGTGCAGTACGGTCATGCTGGTGCTGGCTGGCCCTGGAAAAAAGCAGATTGTAGTGCTGCACCAGGCTGTTCAGAATTTCCTGCTCCTCTGCAGCTGAATACAATGGATTACGATGATGAGCCATAACCCTGGAAGACAATTAAATGATATGTGTGAGCATGTCATGTGGCACACTTAACATTATGAAGTACAGATATCACTTAACTGCCATATATAGCATCTATCTGTCTACCAGAGGATACACACATTCAGTACCGCATATCAGTGCTCATCCCACAACTGGCTGACAGTGCCTGCAGCACTCTATATAACACACCAGTATACACCAGTAGTCGGCACACTGTTTGGGATACAATGCACAACCTCGCCCCGGGGGTATATATCAAGCTAATGCATGAAGAAATATGTCATCCAATGCAATAAATGTCATGTACATTTACAGTATTACCAGTAAACCACCCTAGTCTTTGATGCCATACCCCTTCCTAACATATGTGCATGGTTGTTAATATAGCTGGCATACTGCTGTAACAGAGTATACATGTTGCTAGGTACACACACATACCCTGTAACACACGTGTCATTGTGGGCATGGTACAGGCATCATTAAACACACATCAGACATACATACAACACACAGATGTATGCCGACACAGATGAGCATTACCTGTGTACCTTATAGTACTGTGTGCCCCTACTTACAGATACCTATGCCTGTGGTATGTAATCTGTGCAGACTACAGGAAACACACAAGACAGTGTTTCCAGGGACTGTGAACATACACCATACTGTGCTGTTTAGGCCTACAGCATCAGGTAGTACAACAGTTCATATGTGAGCTGGAGTCACCAGCAGTACCACTTACTGAGCATACATGTATTGCTTCAGCCTGCATTGGGGCACCACAGTTGTACACAAGGAACTATGTCACAACATATGCCATCCTACTATGTCTGCTTCCCAATAACTGACACATCTTTCTCCAGCCTCACACCTAGCACACAAACTACCATGACAGACACAACCTCACACTAAGCTATCACACCTTTACAAACCTTGAACACAGTCACTGTCACACTCATTCTGCCTCACATAGCAGGTATTGCACTGAGTACATGTGTATGTGCATTGTGTCATAGGTAGGTAATACGCTATTGGCCGTAGGACCTAGAGCAGCCTAGCCATATGCTACCCTGGCCTTTGACACACATGTAATGTGATTTCACTTGCTCCTGTCAACTGGATACACAGAGGTGACTCCCAGGGCATATTACCTATCTCCATGACATCTGCTAATGAGGAGCCTTGTTTGTTCATGCTGGGTGGTTTAGTCCAGAGTATGGCATATTTGTGGAAAGGAACTTGTACCTCCAGTATGTGCTGATTAGTAAGTTGACAAGGATTAGGGCCCTAAGTCATGTAGTCTGGAGGGATTGTGAGGTGTTGTCATGGTGATTGGTCAACTGCTATGGGTGTGACATACCTCTGTATGTCTGGCAATGGTAACCTCTGGTTGGGCGGTATGCAACACACTCTAGCTGTGGTTTGTGAGTCAGTCTGCATAGGGCATGTGTTTGAGGGCAGTATTACCCTTTGTTAGGTATGTCTGTGGCCTTTCCACTTGCTGTAGTTGTCATGTGAGGTACATACCACATGGGGCATTGTGATGAGAAGAGGGGAACACCGACCTATATTTCCCTAGATGACACACCTTTTGTGATGACACATACCACGTAGACAGATTACATTACTACTGTGGCACTGTGATTATCAAAGGGGAGCATACAGTCCACCTGTGTTCCTTTTACCCTTCTGACACCATCAGTTTTAGGCAGGCTACCACCTATGTGGCAGTTACTGTGTAAGGTGTTTTGGAATGGGGTATGGCACTGCAGTATCAACACTGGTGTTCAGTCCATGCCTTGGACAACAGGCACCTGTTGCAGTACATATGACCCCGTGTCTCCCTCACTCTCTTAGATATATATATACACACACACATATATATATATATATATATATATATATATATATATATATATACACACACACACACACATACATACATATATACATATCTATCCATATCTATCCATATCTATCCATATCTATCCATATCTATACACATCTATACATATCTATACATATCCATACATATCTATATATATATATATATATATATATATATATATATATATATATATATGTAGATATATCCATATATATGTATATTTATGCATATATATGCAAATATATCCATATATATATATAGATATATATATATATATATATATATATATATATATATATATATATATATATACATACACACACAAATATATATATATATATATATATATATATATATATATATATATATATATATATATATATATATATATATGTATATGTACACATACATGTAAACATCCATTGCTGTACATATAGCTGCACATATAGGCACATATACTGCCCACCTTTCATGGTGGGGATGTCGATTATGCAACAGTTGTGAGACATACGGTTATGTAATACTACTGCACAATGTTGTGCAGAATGCATTCTGCTGTCTTCAGGCAGTATAGCTGTTGCAGGCCTCACTGCCTGTAGCTCAGTCCCACAGCATTTAATACCACATGACATATACCAGCACTGCTTGCTTTCTGCAATGCCACACACTACAACCTACATACATATGTGCACATAGCAGCCTCCAACAACATACTTATGTCCAGCCTTCACTAACAGTTGCAGTATGTCCCTTGCCCTTTGCAAATGTGCATGCACATATAAATACGGACTGCTGCCACATATGGATGATTCAAAGTATGTAGAGTACCCTTCAGACACATCTTCGGATGTCAGCAAATACATATCTGTTACATACCTTACCTCTGTATTCCTCACCTCCATCTGTTGTAGGTGTTGTTTTTTAATTTATTTTTTTTTATTATTTATTTATTTTTTTTGGTTATGTTTCCTCTGTGTGTTGCTTTTTGTTTTCAGTGTCTGTCTCCTTCTGCCTGTTTGCGTCTGTCTGTCTCTGTCTGTCTCTCTCGCTCATGCTCTCTCTCTCTCCCAGTTGTTGCAATGATATTATTGCATGTGTGGACAGGAGATACAGGCTGCTTTTCTAGGTATCTGCACATGTGCATGTGATGGCCTCTGCACCAATTGGTGCCCACCATTTAGTAATTGCATGCAGCCTGCTGTGTGGTAATTGCAGTTCTCACTGTGATTTCAGGACACTGCTATAAAATGATAGGTTAGGTAGGCATAGCCCTTTCAGTTTTGCAAGGTGGGGACCATGCTTGTTTGCTGTGGACACTGTTGTCTCAGTCAGAAGGTTGGTATATGTCTCCTATCTGAAGCTGGGTTGTAGTCAGTGAAATGCATGTTGTATTGAAACCTGACTGTTGCTTCTTCCAGTACACTCTTCACTGTGTGTAGGTTTACTCACACCTCCTAATGTTAACACTGGATACATGGGAGTATGTACTTTCTTTTCGAATTAGAGAATTAACTGGCATACAACAGTAGTTATTGCAATGTATTCCTATGGCTTTCCTATTTTCCCTTTACATTCACTCATTGTAATGCATGTTATATTTCTTTCAGCACCAAGTTATTGTATATCTGCTGTGGTGTAGTGGTACTTCATGCGGACTGGTGAGTCCAAGGTCCTGGGTTTGAGATTGACAAAGTTTTTTATTTTGCTGCTGAGCAGTAGAAGGGCCCTGTCATACAGAGTGACTAAGCAACTTTTAAGCAGTTGTAAGCTGGTTTGAGTGGGTTTGCGCGATGCTTAGCGATGCTAAGCTTAGCTTAGCTTATTTTATTGTAGCTATACTAAGCTAAGCTTGGCTTAGCTTATCATATCTTAGCAGTGCTAAGCTAAGCGCACGCATGCGCACACTGGTGCAAACCCGCTTACTACTGTTTACAAGTGTTCACTCCCACTAACCCCTGCACTCATTTCTTTGACAGAAAAGTAAATGGGGAGATGGGAATGTGGTGATAAAGGGTGCACAAGAGGGGAAGACAGTAGGGAAACCAACTCGGGATGTACAGGATGGGTGTGGAGAGGGTCCATAGCTGCCCATTTCTTTACCAGCAACAGCTGTGCATATGCAATACATTAGGAGGGATATTTGAAACCTTCCACCCCTGAGAGAGGGGTGAGGACAACTAAGTATGCTGTACTACCAATTATGTATATCAGGCACATGCACTGTTTGTGAACTGCTAGACTGTCATTAGTACGTTACTCACTCACTTCTGAACAGTTTGTGGGTTGTTTGTGTTGACATTAGCACAGTCTGCTCAGGACAACTGGACATATTTCACTACTGTGTATGCCTACCTACACCCTTGGTTGTGCCTGACTACACGGGTATATAGTACCTTTGGGTAAGGGTGCAGAAGTGCACAGTGCATTATTTATTATCATGTGATGTTTATCTTAGTGAACATGCAGAGTTACTTTGTACCTGTAAGTCTATAAAGGCTAGTAGTCTGTCTGAGTAGCTTCCACCTGTGGACATATCCAGATGATAGACAGAGGTCAGCCTAGTATTCTTTGACTGTGCACCACAGCAGTCTTTTCAGCACCTGAACAATGGCATTGTCACAGGTGGTTGCTAGCAGTACATGGCTACATCCTTTGATATTTCTGTGTTGTACTTCTACATAAGGGCATGCTTGTGGGATTCATTCTACAGCTATTTGCAGAGTGTGTAACAACAGACAAGCTGATATGCCTGTGTGTTTCTGACTCTTCCAGGCCTCAGATACTCTCAGGTATAAATTTGAACAGCTTCAGGGAAAGGTACATATAACCGGGATACACCTGTGATATATTTCAGACATTTTGCAGTTCAGACTTTGGGGGATTCAGAGCATATGTATTACTACACCTTTTCTGATGTGCAAGCAGTGTCTACTCTCACTTATTGACATTTGTCATTACGTGAGATTCCCCACCTTTCTGCCTACTGTTAGTACATTTCACAGGGAGTCAGAGGGGCACAGCTAACATTTGTTTACAAATCAGGGTCATCACTGTAGATTAGTCACTGTAGATCAGTCACTGTTGGGAGGTCTGGCCTGTGACCTATGCAAATATGCCAGCGTTTATCCTGCTCTGATACTGTGTGGGGTTTGTAAGGTGCTACTGTAACATTATTCCCTACTGGCATGGCTGATTCTCTTTTCACAGTCATGTCATGCAATTCCACAACACCTGCTGGTTAAGGCCCACAGAACAAGATTTGTGTTATGCCATTCCTATTTTCCCTTTACATTCACTCATGGTAATGCATGATATATTGCTTTCAGCACTAAGTTATTGTATATCTGCTGTGGTCTATTGGTACTTCATGCAGACTGGTGAGTCCAAGGTCTCGGGTTCGAGTCTGACAAGATTTTTTATTTTGCTGCTGAGCAGTACAAGGGCCTTGTCATACAGAGTGACTAAGGCACATTTAAGTGGTTGTAAGTGGGTGTGTGCGGGTTTGCGTGACGCTTAGCAATGCTTAGCTAAGTGCACACAAGCTCACAACTGTGCACCCCATGCTCACTACTGCTTAAAAGTGCTTACTCCCGCTAACCCTGGTGCTAATTTCTTTTAAAGAAAAGAAAATGGGGAGATAGGAAAGCGGTGAAATATGGAGCACAAAGAGGGAAAGACAGTAGGGAAACCAGCTCGGGATGTGCAGGATGGGTGTAGGGAAGGTCCATAGCTGCCCATTTCTTTACCAGCAACAGCTGTGCATATGTTTGAAATTTTGTGTGGAATTTGAAACCTTCCACCCCTGAGAGAGGGGTGAGGACAACAAAATATGTTGTACTGCCAATTAGAATTATCAGTTTACATGTCCAGTGGACATGTGTGTGAATTGGGCAGCTATGTATGGAGCGTAATTTTTTTGTGGGAACAGATTGCCTTTTTTTTTTCAGGTGAGAGTGGAATGTGAGGTAGAGGAAGTAGGTTTATTTGGGGAGGTAGGTTGGGGAGGTAAACCTACAAGACAAACAAGACGCATACAAGGGCGGAGTTTGATACATGGGGTGGGTGAATACAATTGACGGGGAAGGATGTTTGTAAATCGCAAGCCCATGAGCCCAACGATGGTAACAGTGGAACTGTGATCCCCACACATGGGCAGTCACCACTGCACCTTCACAGCACTGAGGGTGGCTGTGCTGAGGGCTGTGTAGGATGGGCAGGCTCACCCGAGAGATGTGCCACTCTCGCCTCGAGCTGGCATAGGGGATCAGCGACTGAACGCTGGATCTCCCTATGCACCACAGCCCGGACCCTAGCAAGGGTGACAGGTGACCCTCCTCTGCCCATGGTTGCACGGGGGGATGAGCCCCATCCCCTGCAGTGCTTCCACCCAAAGGTGGCACAGGACCAACGAGGAGGGGAGCCCAGGCTGGGCACCAGAGCCGCTGGTGCCAGGTGCATTTGCCAACTGAGGAGGGACAGGTGGGTCCGCTGGGACCGGCCTTCCCATACGTTCTGTGATTAGGTGTGTTTAATTACAACATAAACAACAGCATTCCAGATTAGTTGTAACAGCATGCAGTAATATTCCCATTAACCCAACACACCAAGGTTCCAACAGTTGAACAGCAAGCATAACACATGCATATATTGAACGTCAGTGGATATTACAACAGCATGCAGGGATGTTTGGTAGCAACAGGCCACCATGAACATGGTGTTTGAACAGGGCACATGCATCAACAGCAATGCAAATATTTATAAAACAATAGGACATATGTCCCAGCAAATATTTAAGATTACACATACCCATTGAGGTGTGGAATTGCATGGTTTATGTACATACGGTAGGGTGTAGAAAAAACCTTGGTTAACATCTTATAATGACCTTTTAGTCTACACTACATTCCCAGTGACTGCAAGTGTATATCCCCTACCTGCATTATTACACTTGCCACCATACATTACATTGTGTCATGGGTTTGGCTAGTTCAATGTATGCCTGACCTATAGCTGACATACTAACTGTCCATGATGCAGATGTTACTGCTACATATTTCTTGTTTGCATTTATATTTCTTTATCTACATATCTGGGATGTTTTCACATGACATTTTCACTTCGATTTGTACAGAACCCTGCATTTCTTGACACACACTCACATTTAATTACATGCTACACGTGTGCCAGGTTTACTTATTCATGCCAGCCAGTAACTAACTATTGTGGACTGTATATATGTTTCACAGCTACTAGCATTTCCATCACCCACTTTATATGGGACTGCATAACTCTGGGTTGCCAGCACATTTTCAAACAGTACTGTTTGTATAATGCAAAGGTACCACAACATTTCAGACTCTGTGACACAGACACACTCTGGGTTTTAGACCTTTATTAATGACATTGCACACTTTTCCACAGGCTCACTCCTTTATTTGTTTTAACGGTGTTTATGGCAGACATGTTCAAGACATATTATACCTTTATTAATAGGTTAGAACAATCTTTTTTCAGGCTCACTCACTTATGTTATATGACAGTGCCTGCAGAGATATTATTCCAGACATATGTTACCTTTCTTAATGGGTTACTACACTCTTTTTCTGCCTCTCTGGCATATTTATCTGACAGTATATGCAGAGGACTTATTCAGGCAATTCTATGGCTGTTTTATTGGACTACAACACTTTCTTTCATGCTCTCTCCCATATTTTATATAACAATACATGCAGAATAATCAATAACCTGCCTGGTGGCACAGCCTTATCAGCTTATCAGCATAGGCTTGCTGATTCATAGCAAGGTCACCTGCAGATGTAAAGTAAATGAAGGGATATTGAGACATACCTATTCATTATACATACTCCATTATCAATTCTTACATACTGCATTCCATGACTACATACTCAGTTGTGGGGCATTCTGCATCCCACGGGCCTCCTGTATCCACTGGTTCAGGTGGTCCTGCTTTCGTCTCTTCAGGTCTGCATGGTGGTGACGGACCTGCTCACCAGTCCGTGGAATGCCTGAGGCACTGGTGAGGTCACGAGATAACCGGTTCCAAGCCTCTGCCTTGTACTCCATTCCTTGGAACTGGCCCTGCAGGAGTCTTGACTCGTGACAGTGGACAAGGAGCCAGACCATGTATTTTGGCTCCTCGATACCCCAACATTTTGCTCGGAAGCATGAACCCTCTCCCGCACCTGCCATTCTGACTGCAAATGTGAGCTACAATCAGTTATGGCGAGTATTCCCGCCTATGGGGCTTAAATATGTCCGCATTTCATGCACTTTTTTGTGATTTGCCATTTTGTAAAATTCTCGGCTGACTGCAGACCTGCTTAGTAATGGTTAAACTACCAGTCATAAGTTTATGAATGTTAATAGTGGCTGTTTCCCCTATGTTGTCATGGCTTAGTGGTTCTGTACTTTGATTATAATGCACAGGGTTCTGGGTTCAAACCTGGTCATTCTTTTATTTTAATACTGTCTAGTCTGGCTAGGGGATGTGGCTGCATTTAAGCAACTTAGCTCTACATTGCTCCACAGTGCCTTACAGTGACCTGGTTGGCGCAGCACGCACGTCCACACAAGCACATTGCGCTGAGTAAAGCACTTTTAAACTTTGGGAAACTCCATTGCGCTGGGTAAAGCACTATTAAACTATGGGCAACTCTGTTTAGCTGGGTAAAGCGCTATTAAACTATGGGCAACTCTGTTTAGTTGGGTAAAGCACTATTAAACTATGGGCACCTCTGTTTAGCTGGGTAAAGTGCTATTAAACTATGGACACCTGTGTTTAGCTGTGTAAAACATTGCTTAACACCAGGCTATTATATATCTGGATCCTTTAAAAATATATATTTTGTTCACTGATACATTGGCCATGTCACTGCTTTTAATAAAATTTTAATCATATATGTTTGGTATTATTTCAAATACTGATTTAAAACATAAATAAGAAGGGGAGTAGTGGGACTCAAACCGTAAATGCTTTTTCTTTGTGCATACGCTCTACTATTACGCTATTGCAATTTGGTGTGATTTGCATAAACATTCTTTCTTATGCTCTTCCATGTCAGAATTGCTAACTCTAGCTAAGCAATGGGCATACCCGTGCACACACGCGCAAATACGGGCAGCTATATCGTGGATTTAAAAAATATATATATAATTATTTACTTTATATAAGTGTGATGGGGATTTACAGTGTCAGGGAGTGTGATGTTGGGTGCAAGTACATTTGAGCGAACCCGATCTTGTGTGTTGACATTATGCTTTTTAAAACTTTGGAGGGGTGTGCACATTTAGACTGCTCGGCAGTCGGATATGCCCCCTGCTTTCCTACTCAGTCCATGTAAGAGTTACGGTTGAGTCAGCATGCCCTCATGAATATTCATGGCACGCTGATGTCAAACCTTTCAACTGCAGCCTCCAAGTAAGACTTATTAAGTCTTACACGGAGGATTAGTGAATCCGGGGGTATATGTTTACATGAACTGAAATGCTTAAGAAATACATACCGGTACTTTGTTTTATTTAGTTATCATTTGTAAGTGCTGTATGCTAGTCCACAGTCATTTTTAAGCCACAATGGGGGCACAAAGGCTACTGCAAATATGGCCATTCTTAATGCACTTAGTCAAAGAACATGGTTTTGGTAGGTGTGAGAAAGGCAGTGTATACAGATAAAAATCACACTGACATTGGGGAAAACATGAAAACTCATCAATGTCATTGAATGGATATGAGAAATGATCACACGTTTTCACATTCTGTTGCAATGATCAAGCCAGTGTGCTGCCTTCTGATGCCCAGTATCCCGCATAAAATGGTCCTGAACCATATTATGAAATTATTTAGCAATTCTGCGATATCACCTACATTCAACAAAAATAATGACCCATATGCCAAGTGAGAACTAAGTCTAGTTCTCTATTATTCTATAAAATCATAATCATTATATCTTGTAATCAAATATTACTGTTATAAAAAAATTGATTTCCACCTTTAGCAAGAAATAAAGAAAGCACACCAAAATCTAGGATACCTCTGTAGGGTAAAAAAACTACCTTACTTACTCTGCTAGACAAAACATAGCCACTTCTATTATACATCCTCTTTTATTGTACTCTTTTTCTGTCTCAATCAATCTCAATTCCCCTCTATCATCCCAGCTAGAACAATTCTACAGTAAAGTAGCCAAATTTGCAAGCAACCAACAACATAGATCACATCATTACCTTTCTCTAAAACAAGAACACTGTCTCAAGCTAAATAATTCTCGATTGTACTCACAATTAATTACAACCTGCAAACTGCTGCACAACCCTGAAAAATTCCTATCTCTTCACTCCATCATTCAACCTTACACTACTAAGACAACTTTACATTCCACTGACAAGACATTACGTTCCATAAATAAACCTAAGAACAGTGCAGGATTCTCCCTGTATTATTACTGCATTGCTAATAGGTTTAAAGGAGTTTTCTATGACCACAAGGGCTTTTTCAAGCCTAGCCATTGCATCCCAAATTTCTAACAATATCTGGAACCCTTAATAAGTTTAAGCAGAGACTTGGAAAATGAAACATTTACAAGCAGGGACCTTAAAGATGAACACTTTACAGGCTGCCTTTGTTCATTAGAGACACAGTTGCCAAACCAGGGATGAATTTCTCATTCCTCATACAATTTTCCAAATTGCACTTGAATTGGGTTAGGGAGGAATTCTGCTTCACATGGATGGGGATCCTGTTCCAGAAAAAGGGTAGTCTCTGAGATACATGCCTGTCTCTCCAGCAGGTTCAATTTATAGCACAGACAAGGTTTAAGTCTTTAGAATGGGTGATTCTGATACTGTTTTTTTCTTTGCGGGTATGTAGGAGGACTATCAGAGTGGGGTCGGACACTGCCTTTTTTTCCAGGCATACATCTCCACTCAACAGTCTGTAGGAGACAAAATAAAGGGATAGGGCCTTGAGGTGGTCTGCATAGGACATGTCACTTACGTCCTGTATTCTTTTAGTGAGGAACTCTGTGGATGTTCCAGTTGTTGGTCATGCCTGGTTAGGTAAATACCAAAGGGGCAATTGTACTCAATGAGAGGTCTGATAAATGCCAAATACAGTGGAACAATAGCTGGAAGCACCATCCCACTCTACCTAAGAAAAGATTTTAACCTGAAAGACTTTAAATGCCAACTGAAGCAACACCTAATAGATAAATGGCTCTGCACCTGCACCACCTCTGTTTAAACTAGAACTGATATAGATATATGAATTTGTGTCAAAACTCTCAGGTGCACAAAAGTTAATGTACTATTATCACAGCTATACCCTCCTCTATCATCTCATCTTCTTTCCTTTATCTCATTGTGGATTATGTTCATTGTGCATCCTCCCCTCTTTCCATTCTTTGGACTGCTCTGACTCTTTATCTTAAAAAAAAAAACATATCCAAATACAACCCATGTAACTGTTATTTTTAATCGAAACCATTTGTAATTGACATAATTGATATCAATGACGTCTGACTAATGGAATGGTTGCTCATGAATGAAATTAACTGTAAATGATGAATCAATGTAAATGATATCTATAATGTCTAAACGCTGGAGCTTTTCGACCTGGACCTCAACCTCATCTAAAAAAGGACACTACTCATTCAGACTTTCCTGGAAAACAAATGCCAGTAACTAACTAACTAACTAACTAACTAACTAACTAACTAACTAACTAACTAACTAACTAACTAAATATTCTTCTTTAATTTATTTTGTCCATTCAACAGTGCCTTCCAGAAAAGGAGCTAGGTAAGTAGTAACAATAAAGACAAGCAAGTTATTCTTTTAAATAGGCCATCTTTATTAGAGACAAAAATAAAAATGAGAAGGAAGAGGAAATAACATGAAAATAAGACCCCATGTGGCATTAAGCAATATGTACTTCAATGTTAATTTGAAGAATAGTCCTAGAATGTGATAAACAGTTAATATCTGCATGTATACAGAGTAATGAGCAACATATGTAAAATAAATTGAGACAACACCTATGTATTAACATTTATTGATAGATGGATGGTATATTATTATATTTAGGATATTCTATAAATATTTACCAATTTAATTGGATGAAATCATTTGAAGAATGCATTTAAATATTGTACAGAGGGGCTAAAATGGGGAAGTCAGATTTCAAAGCTCATTTCACGATGTTTAGTGGTAATTAAACCTGTTGCTCCACTTACACTTTGATATACAAAATATAGTTAACTGTAATAACAGCCATAATTTAGACCAGGATCCAATGTTAGTAGTAAGCATGACAGATCATAATGGAATAGTATTGATTTCTATATTATAAAATGTTTTTTTACTAATTGTACAGAATTTTCAGTTAATTGTAGGGACAGACCCTTTGATGTTCATTAACTTCTGAAGAGGTCTGAGCAGCCAACAACAGCCATCTATGAATGCAATTTAGGTTGTATGTTGAAACTGGCAGATTCATTGCCTATTATACCTTTTTTATTTCATGTTGTCCATCTATAATGCCTGGCATAACTAAATGTCTCTTAGATTTTAGGATGCATAATGAAATAGGCAAATTAATTGAATATTGTCTAGTTTATTTTTCATGTTATGAATCCAAAATGTCTGAAATAAGTGAATGCTTCCCAGATTTTTGTGATAAATGTTGAAATAGGAAGATTAAATGAATATTACATGTTTTGTTAGTTTCACATTGCCTATCCATAATATTTTATCAGAAATATTAAGTCCCACTCTAAACCATAGTGGACTAAAGGCAAGAATAAAAGACAAGATCCCAAGATGCAAATGTTTTGATGTTGCTGCTCCAACATCCTGGATCTAGGGTATTGAGATATATTGTGTCTTTGTTATAGACAACCTGTGCATCCTTTACTTCATACCTTTTATCCAGGTGTCTGAAAAATACTTCCATCTTGCCTCTGGAGTCATATTTCGACCCCTCTGTACCACTGAGGCTTCCTTTACTGCCAAAGTTCCACAGTCTCAAGGTTAGCTTTAGCTTTCCTATATATCCTTAACCATAGGCACAGCTGATAATGAATCGAGGATGATTAAGCAAACTCTTCCAAAACTCATCAAAGTTTTGCCCTTTATTCAAGGGGCAAAAATCTGACATGCAGCTGGTTCTGCACTTTGTACCACCTTTTACTGAATTCAACTCTGGTGTTATGGCACTTCAAAATAAGCCAACATGTCACACACTATGACCTTCAAGGCTTTGGCGCAATTTGATAACATAGCAAAAAAATAAAAAGTTTAAGAAGTGGCATCACATCTGTCGAAACTTACCAACATAACATAACTGAATGACAAGTAAAAAGAATAGGAAATGGCATCAAGGACAAGCATAAGAAAGAATACTAGATGAAATAAAAATAAATATATATATATATATATATATATATATATATATATATATATATATATATATATATATATATATATATATATATATATATATATATATATATATATATATATATATATATATATATATATATATATATATATATATATATATATATATATAGGGTTTAGGACACATGCTCGACTAGCATATGTCCGAATCACAAAACATCGAACACACATACAGGAAAGCGCTTAACATCAAAAAGTGCTTCCATGTATGTGTAGGTCAAAAAAAAATCTACGTTTCTGCAGGAGGGCTTCACCCACCTGTGCCCCCCCCACCCCCCCACTTTAGTCTTCTCACTCTGAGATCGCACTACAGTGGGGAAAATGGAATTTTCCTTACTCACACTGTAGTCCGATCTACAAAACAGGCACACATACACGGAAGCACTTGTCAATGTTAAGCGCTTTCGTGCATGTGTGTTTGATGTTTTCTGATTCAGACATATACTAGTTAAGCATGTGTCCAAATCCCATATATATATATATATATATATATATATATATATATATATATATATATATATATATATACATAATATACACACACATATATATATATATATATATATATATATATATATATATATATATATATATATATATATATACCCTGCATTTCTTAGTAGTAACAGGACCAGAAGATGTCCCACTATTTCCAAATTATTTGCAAGCATCAGAAGAAGTCCCACCTCCTTTCCCTAATATTAACATAACAAAACAAGTAGTGAGAAGAGTAAGAGGAACAGCAGAGTAATAAGCTGCACAGGAGTCAGCAGGTTGGAACAGCACGTACCTACTTATAAGGAAAGACTGACAGGGCATGGGACTTTCTGTTAATTGGCTTTGTTCTGGGAAGTGTCCTACCAACTGTGCTTAATGCCAACATAGATTAATAGACAGAGTACTTCTCCAAAAGACTGAGGCCTGGCCAAGACAGAGCACAGAGGTGATGCGGGTTGGCAGGCCAGGCCTGGGGTGAGACTAGACATAATGGTTAATGCCTAAGCAAAGGGCAGTGTACCTAAAGTAGAATATCTCACATTTTAATTGCAGGCATGCTAAAAGGGCACATGTAGTTTTTTTTTTTGTTTGAAACTAAAGATATGTAAGTATTACCAACTTTATTAAACTGCAGAGTGAGTCAACTATTAAATGAAACAAAGGTTATTATTTGTCCCTTAGAATAAATCAGTGACCAAAATGTTTCATTAACATCAGAGTATGTGACTATTATTGTTGTAAGATGTATTCAATAGACATTTTCAATAAATGCAATGAAAGACTAGATAGGAGTCATCAGTTAAAGACAGCAAAATAAACCCAAAGAGGTTGTAACAGGAAGTAGATTTTGTAGTATGGATAACATTTCTTGGTTATGGAACTTATATTTTCCAATCTGTTATCACTCAATCAGCTCACCACTGCCCACTCCATTATCCTCAAACCTGAAAACTGCCCTGCAGTCTCCAACCTAGTGCAACTAAATAGCAACCCCAGGACCATAATATCATCCGATAAACTTATATTCAAGGTTACAAAGTCTCATAATTACTTCGGTGACTCTCTCTTCTCCTTCAAAGTAGCCAAACATTGGAACCTATTACCCCAGAATATCTTAAAAAACACAGATCATAGCTTCAAAAAACTCCTGAAGGAATACCTTACTCAACAATGTGTATGCTCCTGTAATACTCCTGGCTAGTTTCTCATGCCTTTGAGCAATTGTTTTCTATTCTGCTATCTTCTTGTCTTACTTCTACCAAATGAAAATACCTCAATGATTTTTAGTTATATATCTAATGAGTTTTATATTACTGTCTGTAATAAGGCTTAAGAAATGTAATGTTTTCGGTTTTACATTCACCTTTTTGTAAATTGTGATTGTTGGCAACTGTCAAACTTTTTGTATATTGTCTGTAAATATTTTAAAAACTGTTTGTAATCTTTTTGTACTATTGTTATGGATCTTATCTCCCTGGGTTTCTGCTGAAAATGGGCTACTTGCCCAACTAGAGTCTACCTGGTTAACAAATGTAAAATAAATAAATAAATACATATTTGATAGTAGTTAATGTCTTGATGAGCAGTCATTCTGCCAAAATCCTGAGGCAGCAAGACTCCTTGCTTCAGACTATTCCTATTTTCTCAAAATGATGAATAATTTCCATTGATATTTTCCCTAATATGTTGCTTCATTTCATATTGTGGTTTAAACTGATCTATCAGCTTCTTTAGATCATGCTTTAACAAGTCCACATTTTTTCAACAGAGAAAATAAATGTTTGAAATTTTGAAAGATAATTGTGTCAAACACAATTTTTCTTTCTTTTTTTTTTTTGCAGACAGAGTATGTGGTAACTATAACTAAGTACTAAATTAACACATGCATGTATTGCTTCCTATAGTCTGACTGTGATACTTCAATGAATTTATTACACTATTGCCGGAACTGTGACATACAAAGATGACATCCAGGCAGTATAGTCCAGGCAACCTGAGTTTGATTAGTGTCTCAGTCATTTGAATGCTGACCAGGGAGAATGGTCACACATGTCCTAGGGTGAGAAGGGAGAGTTAAAGATTACATTTCCCTGGCAGATGCTGGGGGAAACAGCTACTGAGGTGTCCTAGGGTGAGGAGGGAGAGTTAAAGATTACATTTCTCTGGCAGGTGCTGGGGAAACAGCCGCTGAGGTGTCCTAGGGTGAGAAGGGAGAGTTAAAGATTACATTTTGCTGGCAGGTGCTGGGGAAACAGCCACTGAGGTGTCCTAGGGTGAGAAGGGAGAGTTAAAGATTACATTTCCCTGGCAGGTGCTGGGGAAACAGCCGCTGAGGTGTCCTAGGGTAAGAAGGGAGAATTAAAGATTACATTTCCCTGGCAGGTGCTGGGGAAACAGCCGCTGAGGTGTCCTAGCGTGAGAAGGGACAATTAAAGATTACATTTCCCTGGCAGGTGCTGGGGAAACAGCCGCTGAGGTGTCCTAGGATGAGAAGGGACAGTTAAAGATTACATTTCCCTGGCAGGTGCTGGGTAAACAGCCACTGAGGTGTTGCCCTTAGAGGTGGGGGGTGAGGGTTGTCGATGTCAGCTTGTTGTGGAAGCAAGAAGAAGCTTGACTCAGTTAGCCGTTTACATACCCTACCTACAGAAAGTTACCAGGCATATGCAGGGAATGGATTAGTAGTAGGAAAAGGCTTGCCAATAGCAGCAGTATGAAAGGGAACCTGAACACTTTTATCAAGCTAGTTCAGGGGAGGTCAGGAGGGTTAGGTAGAGCTAGCAATCAAGGAGAGACAAGGGAGTCTGTTGATGGTCAGTGGCAGTAAGAAAAAACAGATTAATATGCAACGTTGCCTGAGCTACAGAAAGAAAGTTTATAAAAGCTAAATACTTGCCTGCTCAGTGGCAGCTTGCCTGCACAAGGAAATTACTTTGCAGTTGTATTTGCTAGATTACTATAATTAATAGGATTTCCATCTTTTTACCTTCATTTTCATTTCTATCAGATGGAAGTACACTGTTTGTTTGTTTGTGTCTTTCAGCGTTTCCCGGTTAGGGGTCGCCACAGCGGAACTCCGGTCCGCTAATGATTGGCAGCTGATTTTTACGTACCAGCTTGCCAGGGCTGATGCACAACCTTCAACAAAGGTATGCCCATTCAAGCATGTCTCCACGCAGAAGACGCTCTAGCTGAGAATCAGTACACTGTTAATATTCTATAAACCAAAATAATTATATAACAATCATTAGTAAAGTGTGGTTAAAAGGATTTTAAAAAAATGTTTTTTTCCTAAATTGACTAGGTGACAGTGGAATAAGACATACCTCTGCCATTAATCCAAACATTCTGTTGCCGATTCACCCATCCACTCATGTCACTCATACTGTCATTCAACAGGTAGAACCATCTTTGCATTTAAACTTCGTGTTTATTTAGTCATTCCAAGCAAAAATGTCTTTCTGGTTCTCCTTTTAGGGGTTGCAACAGTGGATCACTGGTATGCAGATTGATTGGCAGTAGAGTTTTTACAGCGTCAAGTTACCATCCTAGTTCCCAACCTGCACAGAAGGCACACGCACCTACCTACATGTCTTTAAAACTCACTCAACCACAGGGAAGATGTGCAGATTCCACACATAAGGCACTTCAGCCGAGACTTGAACTGAAAAACCTTTTGCTGTGAGGTGGCAATGCTAAGAGTTGCACCACCGTCATCCCAAGCTGGATGTAAATTGAAGTTCACACTATATTGTGTATCGGATGGCTTTCCTTTTCATGGTATATCAGTGAGAATTTAAATAAAGAACCATAGTCTTAACACAATAAACAGTCTGACAAAACTGATCATGCTGTTCTCTGTGTGTGTTTAGTGATCTATACAGTGATATTGCTCAGTTTTGTTCCTAAATTCAGTTCTGCAACCAATTCCAAAGTTATCTCTTCTGTTTATGGGACAATCATAAGGTTGTTGAATGTTGCGGATAGAAACTTGAAAAAACTAACGGACCGGTGGAGTTTTAATTATCTTGTAGAATAAAAATTCTACATATACCAGCATGAAACTTAAAACAGAAGTTTACTTTCTTCCTTCCATCTTTTTTACATATGTATTTTAAAACAGTATTTGTAGTGGAGTACCTCAGGGATCAGTCCTGGGACTGCTCTTGTTTGGAATCTACTTCTCTGAAGTACAGACCAACACTAAGGGACTCTGGCTAACAAAGTTCACAGATGAATGCAAACTGGGAGTCGTTATTGAATTCCCAAATGATGTGGATATTCTACAAAAGGGCCTTACAGAAACAGATGCTTGGTGCCAGAGCCATGAGCTCAAGCTTAATGCCAAGAAATGTATAGTTAACCCTTTCGGAAAAAACATGTACCCATGGATTACCACATAGGTGGCAGTACACTAAACACTGAAAGTGTGATGAGAGACTTAGGGACACAAGTGGACAGTGGTCTCACCTTTGATAACCAAATCGTCACAACAGTCAGGAAATCCTTCTTTGTGGCACACCTCATCACTAAGGGCTTTTCATCCAGAAAAAAGGAGGTCATTGTCCCACTGTACTCATCCCTCATTAGACCCATGTACCTCACAAGACATCTGCAACAGCTGGAAAGGCCACAGAAATACCTCACTAAAAGAATCACAGGCCAAAAGCAAATGCCCTATGCTGACCATCTAAAAAAAATCCAGCTATACTCTGTGGCATATTGTCTACTCAAAGGCAATCTCTGCTTAACATACAAGGCCATGTCAAACCCTGAGCTGTTGGACATGCTCCAGTTAAAGAAATCCCAATCCCTCAGAGCCACACGGTCCAGGAATCTAAACCTTGACATCACAATGAACAAAACATGCTGGAGGGATAGGTTCCTGACCCAGAGACTCCCCATACTCCAGAATAGACTGCCCATACATGTCAAGCAGAGCACCTCATTGGCCCTTTTCAAAAGGCACCTTGATGATTGGATGGGAAATAGGAAATTCACCCTGGAGATCACGTCAGTCGCCATGCTAGACAGGGGTCCAGGGAAGTAAATATTGTGGGAAGAAATATCTGGGGAATTGTTTGGCTAGGCTTGTATAGGCCCTAGGGACGATAGCCTAGTACCAACCTATGAACCAATACACCAGTATCATAGCATGTTAAATTATTACTGTAGAAAATCACATTATAAACAAACTAGCAGAGTAATCATTATTTTACCATAAGCAATCAACATTTAAAAAGTAAATACAGTAACAGCAATAAAATTATTGAATCTTTCAAGACTTGTAGATGTGTGTTTACAAATATATTATTGAACCTCTTCACCACTCACATTGTCATGGGAGATGTATAAATTAATACTAAAATATAATAATGTTTTAGGAAAACAGCTTTCAAAAATGCAATACAATGACTTTTTAGGAAAATAACTATACCAAATGCCAGCATGTATTACTCAGCTTGTAAATTTCTTTAGTTTATTCTTTTGTATATAGCTTTAATCCATATGTTTTCCAAATAATAAAACATTTGAAATTTGGCAAAATAGAATGCATTATATTTTCAGTCTTAATTTATTTTTTGCATGGGAGTGTGTTGTAAATAGCATTTCTTTTATTAAACTGCATTGCAAACACCACTATCTGAAGCATAACTAACTACTGTACATTGAACTCTAGTACTATAATGTGAGTATTGCTGCTAAAAATGTTAATTGCTTGTTGGCTTTTGTATTATTTGTTATTGTTGATATTAGAATCTAAAGACAAAAAATGGGTCTATCATATAGTTAGCTGTTTATAATTGTCTCTTGAATCAAATACACAATCTAATATGCATATACACAGACGGCTCTATATTATAAAACTGAAAATGCATATGTGCGACTACATAAAAGTCAACATATAATGCACAAAACGTGACAATAGCGAATGGCCATGTAATTGAATTTTTCCCTAGGGAAAAAACATAGGTGGCCATTTGCTAAAAAAAATAATTTAACACCATAAACAGGTGGTGGGCTTCACCCCCACACCCCCCTAACTAAATATACCAACTCCAAGATCACACTATAGGGAAGGAAAGGGCAACTCTGTGAAGTTGGCCAACTATCTTCTTGGCCTATGACATATTCATCGACTCGCTTAAAAGTGATTCGATGAATATGTTTTGCTGTTTCCGTATTTGCTAAGAAGCCTTTTCATGCCTCTAATATAGACCCTACATAGACAACCATGATTGTAACAAATGTTTTCTGTTCCTAACCAAAATTCCATTTCTGTAACTGTACACATTCCACAGGAGCCTTGGCGGTGGCAGAGAATGGTCTGTGGACCAGCCCACTTACCTTGTTAACAAATTGATTAATAAAATAAATAAATGCTACATATCTTAAGCATGTCTTAGACTGAACCATTTTATTCATGCTGTAAACTATAAGAATTTCAAAAATCAAAATTTCTTATTGCTTCATGAGATGAGGAAACATGAAACACCCCCACAAAAAATAAAATAAAAAACATAAATAAAATACAACAGCAAAAAAGTGGATTTCTAGCAGAGGTGTTCACTGGATTGTTTCATTTACTTCATGCCTCTCACATCTGACTGTGTTCTCCTGCCTGTCTACTTCTCAGTTGCTCACATTGTGGTGCTGAGCCTTGCTTGGATATTTTTTGGCCTGTTTCACAATTGGCATTTGACATTACATTGTACATATGTCTTACCATCATGGCTTCCTTCTTCATGTCTTCTTTTTCCTGACTTTGTTTTCTATATTTTTACTTGTTTCACTTATTACCAAATCACTTGCCTGTACTCATCTTGCAGCCTGTATTAATAGTTCATAGGTTCATAGGTTCATACTAGACTAACTGTACTTAATGGCAATTTTAAGCCTAGTCAATTATCTCATGTGAGAATCAAACCATGCACCTTGCATCTGTAAACATCTTAATCAATATGCCAACCCCATAACATTCTTTTTCTTTGCCTTTTTACCCTAAAACTTTTTCCACTACATCCTATCTTTGGACATCCTCACCAATCCATCATTACCCTTTTGTGCCTAAGCACAACTAACATCTCCATTTCTTTTGTGAAGCTTCCTCTTCTCCATCTGACCCCACATCTTCTACCACCCCAATGCCACACTGCCTAATACCTACTGCACATCCTGAGCACCTCATAGATTTCTCACCAATCTTCTTTTTCAGTCTCTGGCACCTGTTTCATAGCCTACTCATGACTCTCCTTTTCCTTCATGCTTTTATTTTCTGCTTAGCTAGTCTTTTCAAGTTTTACCTGCCAGCTGATAAACAAATGTCAGACAAGTGATAAATTCAATGATGAATATGATAAGGGGCACAAAATTCTCAATTAATTTATCTTGAAATTCTATTGTTGGGAACAAAAGATCAATTACGTTTACTAGTTCTTTCATGTGATGCAGTTTCCTATACAGGTAAAGGAATAGATACAAACACTAATATATTAGTCATATATTCTTGCATCTTTGATGTACACTTAAACTCATTTTCAGTTATACTCAAAATGTTGAAGTGTTCTTGTTGTTTTAGATTTTCACATCTGCTAAATTTTTATATGTATGATCTCGGTAACAAAATTATGTCATTAAAGGCTTTAGACATTGACTTCTGCACAGAGGCAAATCATGTTAACTTCATTAAAAGACCAATTTGTTAGTAGTATTGTGGCCTCAATGCAGTATCATTACATGTTGCTTTTCAAAATAAGTTAGTCTATATGCAAGATCTAGTTCACAATATGGCTTTCAGGAAGTAAGTCTGCTATTGCTGCAAATATCTTGAAAATACATGTAATCTAAACACTTATGCAAGTATTTTGAAAATGCAGTTGTCTGAACAATTATTAAAACATGAGATCTGGTGTGTTCAGTCCTTTATGATGTCACTGTAGACAGTTGATCATCTAAGAAAAACATTCAGGGAACTATTTATACCACCAAAATATTATACCAGCAATAAATGCTCTTCAAATTAAAAAAAAAATGTAATTCAGAACTGTAGTTGCTAAGTTGCAGTTAGTTAAGATTTGCAATGTTATTACTTATGTATGCTGCAAAAGTGATTAAAATGTTTTAAATAATTGTAAACCTTTATCCATTTTAAGGTAATATGTAATTATGCATATTACCAAGAGAAAGAATTAAAGTATTGTTATACTTTGCTTAATCTTTCAGAATGGGTCTTCCTTTTTTCCCCAAAAACTCTTTATTCAGTTTTTCAGTAATAATAGTAAAACAACATATCAAAAACATAAGTCAACAATACATAAAAAACCCATATAAACTAAATACTAAATATATACACTATGTACACTAGAAGTCATTACATCAGCAAACAAATGAGAGAAATACTTTTTAACATCATTTGAAAGATGAGAGATAGACTAAGGGGCATAGTTTATAAAGAGATACTGGTAGAAATTCAATCACTTGTAGATAGGTATACTAGGGAAAGTATTTAGATGTATAGACAGGAAATGAGATAAGCTGCTTATATTGCAAGCTTTGCTTAATATAGATTTGTCTTGGCAGATCAGTGTAAGGTCTATCTTTAGTTCTTGAAAATTACAGCTAATAACTCCAATATTTCTGATAGTAATGTTTTTGTTTTGTTGTTGTATAAACTAATTTGTGAGATGAGATATATTTAATAGCTAGTTTGCTAAAGTCTTCCTATATGATTGAAGATGTGACAGTCCAATTTTTTGTGATGTAAAATTTAATAAGGGCACACATTGTGATAAGGATATGTTTTAACTTTTTTGGAAGTTCATTTGTGTTGGCATGCAATATAGCCATCTCCCATGACAGGGTTGTTTTTTTATATCCCATTTTCTCTAATCTAGCTCGTAAAGAGCACCATAGGTTGTGTGCCTTGCTACAATTACACATCACATGGAGAATATCAGCTGTTTGGTTTGGGCAGTGTGGGCATATAGGCGAAAATTTGGGATTGAACTTATTTAGCTTTGATGGGGTAAAATAAACATTATTATTTATCATAATTTGTGTGTACAGCAGCCTCTTAAAGGTAATAAACTGGACCGTATTTTCAATAGCCAGTGTTTTGCTTTCTTCAGTAAGTAATTGGTTTTTCCCTTGCCAATAAGTTGAGAAAAAAAGAGAATTCTGGTATTTTATGCTCATTACAAGATGATATGTCCTAGAGATTGTTTTCCCTTTAGTTGCAAGATTTTTTAGTATTAGTTTTACTAAGTTAATGTCCTGCAGGTCAACATTACTTTTTGAAAATTTAGCATTTATAAGATAATGGATTTGGCTAAGAATGATAGTATATTTCTTAGGGAGGTTGAGTTTCAGTCTTAGCTATAGTATATTGGATTCTTTCCATTTATAAATATCCCATATTGTAAGATTTTTTATCAGGGGGTAGTTTGTTAGATTTAGGGGTTTATTATTTATTAGTAGGTTAGGATTTAGGTGAAGTGGTTGTATAAAGGCAAGAGCATTGAATAGTTGTATTGATTTGAATAACTTTTGAGTAGTTAGGATCATATGCTTAATTAGTGGCTGTAAGTTTTTTTGTGAATTAAGCTTTTTGATTTAGGTTTAAAAAGGAAAGATATTTGGTGTCATATCCAAGGGATTTAAATTGTTCAAACTAGATTTTGGTCCACAAAGGTGTCCAGATATTAACATATGGGACATGGTTTATTATATGTATTAGTCTATAAGCAATAATTTTACTATAATAAAGTTTGGAGTCTGGCAAACCCAGTCCCCCCTTATCCTTGGTAAGTACAAGTTTATCATATTCAATTCCAGTAGATTTGGGATACCATAAGAATCTTGAGATAGCTTTTTCTATATCAAGAAAGAGTTTTGGGGGAATATTTGAGAATGTGGCATTTAATTGAAAGAGTATTCTTGGTAATATATTAATTTTGACGACATTAGCTTTTGAAAGTAGAGACATATTAATATTCTTCCATCTATTAATATCACTTTCAATGTTAGTCCATCTGTGTAGTAAGTTATTCTTTATGATTTACTTAAAGTCAGGGGTAAATAGTATTCCTAGGTATTTTATCTGGTAGTTAATCTTGATCTCACTTTCAGGAAAGTAATATTCCTTATGGCCTATAAGATTCAAGGAAATATATGGGATTTATTTGAATTTAATTTATAGTTAGAGATTTGAGAGAACTCAGCTATCGCTTTGAGTATTTTGGGGAGATCAGTGGTGGGAAGTTGAAAATATATATTTAATTCATTAGCAAAGGCAGAGTACGTAAGGTTTATATTAAAGATTCTAGGTATGTGATGGAAGGTTTTTTTGTGAAATAAACAGGAGCAGGGGTTCATGATAGAGATTAAAGAGGTATGGGGAAAGAGGGCAACCTTTCCTTGTGCCATTGGATAAGGGTGTAGGGTTAGTTTTGAACTTATTTATCTGAATAGTGATAGAAGCTTTCTGATATAGAACCTTAACAATCCTTATAAATTCCTGAGGAAATCCAAATAAAGGCAATCTATTAAATAGGAAATGTAAGCTAACTCTATCAAAAGCCTTGCTTGCATCAGCAGTGAGAACATATATGGGGCATTTATCACTGTTAAGAAGTCTGATAGTGGTATCCAAGAGGAGGGTGTTGTCGCTTGTTTGCCTATTTGTCATAAAGCCCATTTGCTCTTGGGAGATGATGGAGGGGAGTATATTTTTAAGTCTATTTGCTATAACATGAGCTAGGATCTTAAGGTCAGTATTTATCAGGGCAATTGGTCTATAGTTGGCTGGATCTGTTTGGTCAGCATTTGGCTTGGGAATTAACACAGTTTTGGAGTTATTAAGATAATTATCTGTTATACCATATTGTATTATATAATTGAAACCATTTAATAAGACATTGGAAATAGGTTCCATGAATTGCTTATAAAATTTAGAAGTGTAGCCATCAGGCCCAGGAGAATTACCCGGCTTGAGTTTGTTTATCACAGCTTTTATCTCTTTTAGTTGCAAGTGTATTTTTAGAAGTTTTTCCTGATCATTTGAAATTTGTGGAAATTTTATTTTATGTATAACATCATGAAATTTGTCTGAACAGGGAGGCAGGTGTAAGTTATATAGTTTATTAATAATGTCTTCAAATGCATCTGCAATGTCTTGGTCTATGCTTCCAGAGTCCTTCATACTGTATTTCTTTAATCCTCGCTGGACCATTTTTAATGTTTATTAATCTAGCTAGGATTTTTAAAGGTGTTTGTGCCCATTCTGAGTATTGCTATATTGATCTTAGCTCTAACAGAAAGATATTTTCAAGATAATGTTTGTGTAATTGTGTTTGCCAGTCGGTTATTTTATCCTCCAGGTCTTTTGAGTACTTATTTTGAAGTTCTAATTCAGCAGTCTTGATTTGGGTCTCCAGTTTATTTTTGAGATTATTGTATTTTTTCTTGAGCCATGCAGATTTTTGGATAATGATACCTCTAATGACCACTTTATCAGTTACCCATTGCATATCACAAGGAATTTGAGTGGATATTAAGTCTTTTTCAAGTTGGGCTATAATACTAGTGACTTCCTGTGCCACTTCTTGCTTTTGAATGATTTTAGGATTTAATGTCCAATTACTGAAATAGGGGACATTTTGTTCACAGGTTTGAAAGTTTAGGGAGGGATTGATTTTTGAATGATCCGATATAGATCTGGGTGATACAGTATATATTTTAGTCTATGAGAAAACAAGGTTTGGGAGATTAGAAAAGCATCTATTCTGGACCAAGTTTTATGAGTGGCTGAGAAAAAAGTGAATCTTGATATTGTTTTATCATATTGAAAATTGATTTAGGGGTCAGTTAGCTCAAAGGTATTTTGTACTTCTTTAAGAGCTATAGTAGGATGTTGAGACTGCCTGTTTTTGCTATGTGACCTATCATTGTCTGGGTTTAATAAAGCGTTCCAGTCCCCACCTATGATGTACAGATGATTTGGGTGGTTAGCTAATATACTAAAGATTTCATAAATGAACAGAGGTTGATTTGAGCAGAGGCTGTATATACTGAGAAAGAGCAGAGGTTTATTTAGGGCATGATATTCACTAGTAAATAAAGCCCATCTTCCATTAGGGTCAGTTTTAATAGAAGTGATCTCTCCTTGGAAAGATTGATTTATTATAATGGCTGCTCCCCTAGATAAAGAGTTGTGACCTGCAGCAATTATTTGCTTAACCCATTTCCTTTTCCTTTCCTTATCCCAGAGTTGGCTATCCAAGTGAGTTTCTTGCAGGCAGGTTACTTTATACTTAATTTGATTTGTGAGATGCATGATTAAATTCCTTTTTTTATCCAATATCCCCTTAAAATTCCATGAATCTATTGATATAATTTCGTATTTTGCTTATAAGGTTCTTTATTGATTGATAAGCGAAAACGTAGTAATATAGCTTGTCTGTTTTTGTGTTAAGCTTTAACATAGATGAAGTGACTTCTAAGCTCCTATTCCCTATGTAGGTGCCTAACCACCCATCCCTCTGTTTTAGTGAATATGTATGTATTGGGAAGCAAAAAACAGCTAGCATTTGAGCTAAAGTAATATATACATTGAGCAGAGGGATGTCAAAAGTACCCAAAATGTTCCAAATGTGAACACTCATGAGCTACAAACTGTGCAGAGCCTGACCCTTTTGTTATAGGCATTTGCAGTATAGTTACTATCTGACCTCCTATGTTAATATGTTAGTTGTTTAATTACTTGGTATGTATAGGCTAAGAGAGAATACATGCTTGAAAAAGGTTGATATCAGCAGGCACTTATATGTTATATTTCTTAACATTGCTAAAGATATTTATAAATTTACCAAAACAACATTTTTTTATATTGCAGGTCTAAGAGATGCACTTTGGGAGAAGTGAACTTTGAAGTTCCACACAATCTATATATTCACATTATAAAAGACTTATTGTAATCTTTAAGGCTACTGCATATTTTCATATTTACAGCTATGCTGGCAATATACATACCACATCATCTGTCCTTTGTTATCAAGAAAAAAACACAGTAGTCAAACTTAGAGAGAGTTCACATCCAGGTCTACTCAATTGTTTTTCCATTAACCAGTGTCACCATCTCAAATATGCTTGAAAGAGAAGATTCTATTGTAGTTCACTATTAATCGAATCTCTAGTATAAAGATTTACCAAATAATAATCTTTGTCTCAACATATAGTATCACTACTAAATACAGAACACCCAAAATCCAGTTGCTTAAAACACCAAGACCACATGCCCGAAACCCCAAAATACCGAATATTTAAAACCGCTAAATTCAAAATCGTCAAAGTTACACAACCAAACAGCACACACATACACACACTTCCCCCACAACCAAACAATGCATCCTAGACTAGAAATAGGCAGGGGGGCAAGTCCCCCTGCATCCCCATGTATGGGGGGGCTGTGCCACCCCCACCCCCTACTTTATTATTCTAACTCCGAGATTGCACAAACAGACACACAAGGGAAACTCACACCCGCACATTATGGCCCCTAACACACACACCACAGTCACAACACACACTTACACACACTACACCCCTCACAAACACACTTACACACATACTTACCTGAACCGCAACACCAGAAGTGCTAACACGAAATCACTTAACATCAGGATTTTGCATTTCACGCTTCTGGTCTTTCGGTAATGCAGGGTTTCAGTCATCTGGTCTCATAGTTTTCAGCGTCGGGATTTTGGGCGTTCGGTATTTCATAGTGATTTTATATATATATATATATATATATATATATATATATATATATATATATATATATATATATATATATATATATATATATATATATATATATATATATATATATATATATATATATATATATATATATTTATTTATTTATTTATTTTTTCCCATCCTGGAGAGAAGAGAGATATGCAAAACAAGTGAGATAAATTTCAATATTTCCAGTGTTAATCATGCTGTACCACACTATTGGTTAATCTATTAGCCACTTCATGTGTTTGAAGTGAGTTATTGCAATCTTTGGTGATTGAGAAACATACAGAACAGTAGTATAGCTGATATTGTGGTTTCATTAAGTCATAGGCACTTCTTCTTCTGGCTTTTCTCGGTTAGGGGTTGCCACAGTGGATCACCTGTCTGCTCATGATTGGCAGTGGAGTTTTACGGTGTCGAGTTTCCAGCCCGACGCCCAACCTTCCACAGAAGGCACACACACGCACTCACGCCTAAGGCCAATTTAGAGTGTCCAATCCACCTACAGCATGTCTTTGGGATGTGGGAGGAAATCAGAGCACCCAGAGGAAACCCATGTGACCACAGGAAGGACATGCAGACTCCGCAGAGAAGGCATCCCAGCTGAGGAACGAACTGGAGAACCTCTTCCTGTGAGGTGGCAATGCTAACCGCTGCACCACCGTGGCTACCCATTAAGTCATAGGCACTACCAAGTACAAACTAGTCAGCATGGTATTGGAACACTAAGTAAAATATCTGAACTTGCTCATCTCTAATTAACATATTAATTAGGCTGCTATATGCAAATGCCTCAACCAGAATTACATGAATCTGTTCTAAAACATTGTTAAGTTGTTAACCTAGGTTAAGGTAGATCATTTTGCATGTATAGTTAAAATAATACAAAAAACACAATTATAATCATTGAGAGGTGTTTAAGACATGACAGGATATTAGAAACCCATTGTTCCAGATGCCATTAAACTCCTTATTTCTTCACAGCTGCAATGACTTAAAGGAAAGCACATTTGAGCCATTTAAGCATGCACCCAAAAAAGGGAGCTTTTCATCATTCATAAGTGTAAGCAGTTGCTAACAAACAGTACCTGTAGTTATCTTGTGTAGTAGAAGGTCTTGCAGTAGTGCAGGAAGGAAGGCAGAGTTACTAAAGGCAGTTACAACATTTTCTTTTCTTGGATTTTGTAGACGACAGGTAACTTCTTCTAGAACTTTCTTCTTGGCATTTAGAGCAGTGCAGTGGCTTGAAATAATCAATATGAGGTTCCTTTGATGAGAAAAGGAATGCTGTGCTAGAAAATAGTTGCACTCTTTTACCAGCTTTCCCAACCCATTTTTAGCATATAATCCATTCCCAGAGATGCACTGGGGCAGGAAACAAGTCACTCATGACATCATGGAGTTGAAAGGTGAAAGGATCGAGAAACTTCCTGGTTTTGAAGAGGATTATGGGAAGTGGAATGCCAAAATGCTAAACGGACCTCCAGGCTTGCAAATTAAAATGGAATTTTTGTTTCTAGAAGATTCCAAGACAGAAACATGCAAAATACCTTTCTGAAACTCCCTAGCATTGTGCTTGGCCTCAGAGAAGGGGAATTGGGTTGTTTCAAGCTGTATTAACTTTGAAGAGATGCAGAAAAGTGGATTTTGCCTCTTCAGGGGTTTCAAGGGATATTTTTTCATCTCTGTGGTAGAAAATTAAGGTAGCAGGGTATTTCATTTGAAAATTAATTTTGTTTTCTATAAGGTAAGCGCAATATTTACTAAGTTTCTGGTGGTTTTGAGCAATTTCTAAGGGAGATCTTGAGTTATAGTGATTTTATGTGCTCTCCATGTAAAGTTCTTCTTAGCTTTATATGCTGCTAATATTTGTTGAACATGTGCTGAGTTTAACAGTATGATAACATCCCCAGCTACTACCTTACCTTCCCCAATTTACAATCACATCTCCTGTGGGAACACACACATTGTAAATAACCTCTTAAAGTTAATATCTTATGCACATACCTACTAACTATTGCCTTCATTTAACATTCCTTATAAAAATAAATAAATAAATAATAATTTTGTTTGTAAATTGATATGAATTGTCACTATACTTCACATTCCAGCTGTACTAACATTTTCACATGCTTATATGTACTCTTCTGTTCACTTTTACAAACTATTACACTATTGTATTGTATTTTTTACTTTTTTTTTATTTTACCTGATATTATGCCATTGTATTGTATTCTTTACTTTTACTTTACTTTATATTTATATTTTATTTTATATTTTTACCTGATATTGTATCTATGGAGCTTTTCTCCCTAGGACTCCATTGAAAATGGGTTCACTCGGCCCAATGGACCATCCTGGCAAACAAACTTCAAATAATAAAAAATAAAAATGTATATTTGCCTCAGAGATTCATTTGTTTGTGCACACCTTATAGCTCTGTGGGCTCTTTCTATTACTATGTCATTCAGGAGGTCTTTGTTGTTCAAGAGAGAGCTTAGTATTTCTTTGATTATTGGACTGAGTTGTGCATATTCAAAGGTCTCTGGAATTCCTCTTATAATGAAGTTATTGCACCTGTTTCTGGCTTCTAAGTCTTCCATTTTTTGTTGCAATTCTTTAATAATGCTGTTGCTGGTCTGAAGCTTTTGCTTGAGTTCATTTATTTTTAGTTCATTGTCCATAGCTTTGGTTTCATTATGTTCAAGTCTAAGCATTATTTGGTCCAGGCTAGAGCCAAATGTGGTTAGTTTATGTGAAAAACCTTGCACTTCTGTTTTTAAAGGTTGCAGTGCATTTTTAAAGTCCTTCAATGTTAAAGATTGTTCCTGTTTTGATCTGAGAGCCATCTTTGCAGCCTCTTGTTGTAGTTTGTTAGTTTTTTTTGCCTTTTGGAAGTGGTGTTTTTCTCAGGAGTAGAAATCATAGATAGTTTGGTTTTCGTGGTTAAAATTTCCATTTGATCTGGTTGGTTCTCCATTTAGTGTCCAAAGTTTGATGCTTGGTAATAAAGAAGTTTTTATTTAGTAGATCATGTTCTGAGAAATGCTTTTTCCTTATTTTTCTTGTTTTAAGCCTGTGTAACTGGAAGAATCCACACCATGCGGTTCAGAGCTCAGCTTCCAGTAAGTAGTATTTTTATTCAAAAAGAAAGGAATCCTACAAAAATATAGATGAAAAAAGTAAGTATTCATATTCCTGTATTAATCCTTTGGTGTTTAGAATATTCTCTTTCAGCGATGTGCCAGCTTAAGGTCAGATGAAAGTTTAAGGTTTCAGGAGCTACATAGTCACTGTGCTTACAGGCTGTCCACCATTTTGGAATCCAGAATGGGTCTTCCTTAAATCTTCTCTGTGACTTACTTTGTTGTGAACAGAGTTATGAACAGGCATTTACATGAATGAATGGAACTTAATACTCTTGTTGTTGTTTAATAATTTCTCAAATATATTACAAATATTCCTTCAGAACACTCATGACATACAATTTCTATTTGAGCTGTTAGTGAAAGTAATGAAACCAAAACCTGGCGGTGGTAAATTTGTGAAAGTTATCTATGTCTGCATGCACTGACTTTAGATATCTTTATTATTATTATTATTATTATTATTATTATTATTATTATTATTAGATATGTATTTTTTATGTTCACTGTCATTATCTCTCAGAGGCATTTCCTTTCATATTACAAGTCAGCTATGCTGGGAATTTAATTGCAGTTATGCAAATGGACTAGTCTATTCATTGACTTATACTTTGTATCATTTGTTAAACACCTGGCCATCATTTTAGCAGAAAAATAAAATTGATTGCAGGGAAAATTAATACCTACTTCCTACATTGAATATTGCATGCAGTTTGAATGTGCTATCAGGATTTTGGATGCAAGGAATATACCTTAAATGAAAAGCCATGCAAACTATGGAGTGGAGGGCAACGGATGGCATCACTGCAGCAATACTGATTTCTTACCTAGCATGGCATTATTTTTTCTAGATTCCTCCACTGTTCCTTTCATTTTAAAGGTAATGACCAGTAAAGAGTTAGTACCACTATCCCACACATAAACATAAAAGTCAAGGCAGCAATAACATCATGCAGTCTGGATGAATATGAAATAAATAAGATGATTTACTCATCTGCTACTACCTTTGCAAGTCTGTAGTATAAAACTAAAGTAGAATCATGAGAAAAACACATAAGAAGGAGAGAAAAGTTTGCCACAGCAGCAGTAAATTAAACAGTAAGTACAAGAGATGAGCATTTACTCTTTAATTCTAGAGCATTTGTTAGGAAGTAAGCATGCACAGCCCAAGGATGGATAAGTACACACTATAATGAGAATGAGGAAGAGTCTGCATTATATAACTGGGAAATTCCCTAAACCCTTCAACCCAAGACAGAATCACCTGACCTACAGATGCATGCTATATAACTAACATATTTAAAAAGCTCAATGTTGCCAGGTAGGCCATAAAAGTAAACACCAATCTCAAAGAATACTTTTCTGGCCATTTATTAACAAACATTAAGTAACTCAAATACACATGAACCAAGTAACTGACTGTCTGACTAGCTAACTAACCCACCAATTATTGAATTATATACCTATAATTTTACAAAAAGCAATAGATCAGTCACTGTTGGAACAAGCATATGGTAGGCAGGTGAAGCTACATTTTAACATTTTATTTAGATCTGTAAATAAAACATCTTTAGGGAGGTTGTACTGAAAGTTATGCAGAGCTAGACAGCAAACCCAGTTTTAACAAACATTGTAATCAGAGCTTTGTGTGCTCTTAGTTCGTGTTAGGAGCCAAGTCTATGATTTCGTCTGGCAAATTCACTGAGAATAAATTGTAATTTCCAGTGAAGTTATGGCCAGGGGGCTTTACATCACGATGCTTACATTAATAAAATAAATATGCATTAATCACAGTTGTGTGAACACAGTAAATATGCATTAATCATACCTTACAAATAATCTCATTAAGACACAGTGAATTAAATGCAGGATGGAAATAAGGAGATCTCATTGTTTTCTCTCTAAAGTATGTGAGCTCCCTCCAGCCCAACTGTACAGAAGGGCAATGGAAAACAGAAGACAGACTCATTAGTTTGACCTCAGATGTTACCTACTTACTTATAGCCTTGAAATGTATAGTTTATAATCATGTGGTACCTTATTTCTTAGCTGCATGGAGGAGACAAAAGCTTATACAGCTTTTGTAAAGGTGTGGTACTTTTGTGTAATGCATCTAAATGCCCATTTCAATAGATTTTTCACAACTGTGTATCTCATAGGCATTGCAACCCTCACCTAAATTACATTTATGTTATTCTTTGAAACATTTCCAAAGCTCACTTGATAAGAAAGTTTGACTTCTGGGACAGTTTGGGTTCAGAAACTTTAACATAACTTATTTAGAGTTAAGAGCTCATGAAAAGAAAGAGGGCAGGATTCACGATGGCTTGCATGGAGTTTAAGAGTCATGTAAGACTCCATTCAGCCATCGCGATCCAGGAACAGCCCGAAATACCATGTAAGAGACCAGCTAAAACGTCTCTTACACGGGCAGGGTGTGGATATGCTAATTACCTCACTTGCAACCGAAAGGCATGCAAATGAGGTAGATTAGCGATCCACGAAGCTGAAACCAGCCCTTGTAAGAGTCGTGTTAGGTGCAGAAATGTACTCAGTTGACAACTGAGTACGTTACAGCAAATAACACAATGGAGCCATGACAGCTCCAAATAAAGTATGCATATGTATCAGGCAGCATGCCAATGGCCAAATATGTGGCCATTGGCATGGTAACCCGATGCAAACATGAAATAAAATAATTTTTATTTTCGGCGATCGGCGAGGTTTAAACGCAGAGCAGCCCAGCACAAATGGGCTGCGCTAAATAAGACATAAAAATAAAGGTTCGAAACCCACAAATGTGGGTTTTATGCAATGCATGGATTTGCAATGCAGGGACTAGCAGACCGAAAACAACATGGCCACCGTTTAGTGGTTGCTAAGGGGGGAAGCTGAGTGTAAGACACGTAACTAAGCATTAGTAGGCAATCCTATGTAAATGAGTGGTAGGATAGTGAATCTCACTGTCACATAGCAAATGAGCACATTCCGTGTAGTGTAAGAGTTAAATAAGGGGGAGTAACAGAGTAGGAGATAGGTGACATCACAGGGGGGAATGTCAGAAAGAAATCAAGCTCATTGGAGCAAAGTGGTATGTGAAAGATGTCAGTCACACAGCATAGAAAGAGGAGTGTCAACAGATAAGCGTGGGAAAGTCAAGAAATGGAAGGTGTACACTGTGGCCAACACCAAAGTTTCTTGCTGTGCATGCATGCACGCGTGTGCATGCTGGGAGGCACGAGTAAGACAGAGTGCGCACGTGTAAGGCAGAGTAAGCATGTAGGAGCCTGTTTAAAGATCTGTAAACCTGTTTGCACTGGTTTGCGCGCATTTTAACCCGAATAAGCAGATTCTAGTCTGTGTAAGCATGTGTGCATGCGTGGTAGCCACTGTGAGCGTGTTTTTGCTGGTATGCGCGCTGCTCCCCCCTGAGGAAACAGAGAGGAAAAAGGAAGCAGAAGAAATAGTAGGAAGCTAGCAGGGAATACTGGTAGAGCTAGCAGGTGAAAACAATTAGAAGCAGGCAATTACATAGGCAGAATACTAGCCCAGCCCAGCACTTAAAACACTGCAAACAGCATTGCAGTATGTTTCTCTCAAGAGACACTGCAAGACAGGTGTAAGCTATTAGAAGTGAAAACTGAAAAAGCTGCACTCAGACCAAACATGCTAGGGGCTGCCATAGCTGTTATAAGGAGACATAGGAGACTTGCTGAGGGTGGTGACAATGCAAATGCTGCCAGACAACCCACAGTGAGGAGACAGAGAAGAGTGTACAGGCCCAGGGTCACCTACCAGGGGTTACATGAGCTGGAGATAGTGGAGCGCTATAGAGTGGACAGAGACCTCCTGCAGCAAATTGTTGAGCTGTGCAGGCCACACCTCACACATAGAACCAACAGAGGGGAACCCATCCCAGTGGAAACCAAGGTATGTGTTGGCCTAAGAATACTAGCAACAGGTAATTTCCAGAGACCAACTGGTGATATGATGGGGATATCACAGGCATCAGCCTCCAGGGTACTGCACCAGTTCCTGAATGCCATGTCAGCACATGTCGGTGAGCATGTGTATTTCCCCAATTCCCGTGAGGTATTGGCCAGCAATATGCGTCTCTTCCAGCAAATAGCAGAATACCCTGAGGTAGTGGGTGCGATAGACTGCACGCACATACGCATCAAAGCACCAGCCGATGAGTGGGGTAGGGCCTACATTAACCGCAAGGGCTTCCCCTCCATCAACTGCCAGGTTGTGTGTGATGCCCAGGGCATAATAATGAATGTGTGTGTTGGCTGCCCTGGAAGCTACCATAATTCCCATATCTGGCATTTGACGCAGCTGTACCAGGCATTTGCCTATGGGGACATCTCACATGGTCACTTAGTGGGGGATGCTGGATATGCACTGGAGCCGTGGTTGATGACACCCATCAGAAATGCACACACACCTGAACAAGAACGCCATAATGAGGTACACGCACTAACACGAAATGTAATAGAGCATGTGTTTGGGCTGCTTAAGTCATGGTTCCAGTGCCTGGACACATCTGGTGGAACCTTGCAGTACTCACCAACTGCATGTACCCAAATTGTCATGATATGTGCTATGCTACATAATATGATTCTGCAAAAACAGCTGCAGCAGGACCAGCATAGGGCCGGGACAAACAGCCCCCCCACCATTGCCAAGGCCATCGCAGGCAGAGCGTGACTCGGAGGAGGAACAATCTGAGCCTGCCACAGTAGGCAGAAGGAGGTGTGCCCAGTATGCCCTGGCCTTGGCAAAGAGGCAACGCATAGCACATACACTGGCTCAGTAGGAACCCTGGGAATGATACCCCTCTCTGACTCACTCATATAGTAACAGGGACGCCTAACATGACACAACCTGCTCTCAAACATGTACAGGGAGTATAGTATGTGCATCCGACATAGGCAGCCCTGCAGCACCACCTGAGGCATGATTGCCATGTATTAAGCAATGTGACACCATCTAGTATATGCAAACATGAAGACCCTGCCTAACATCTCACCCTCACCAAGCATGATGCCACACTATGAAGACAACAAGATCAAGTACAATAATTGGCTGAAGTATTGCTGTTAGCAAGGGGGAACAAATGGCTGACAGCCTGGGATGACATGCTGAGCAAGACATGATGCTCCACCTGCTAGGGATGGCACGCACCCAGCACACCTGGTTGTGTGGATACTGGCAAAGGCTGTTGCCACCCCACTGTGCCTTGTATAGGTAAGGCTGGAAACACAAACCCACCTTCATACGTAGCACAAGGGATAACAACCTGGACGTAATGCTACCCAATGCCAGAAGTCTAACCTGCAAGGTGCATGCAGACCAAACCCACCACAGCATGGAGAATGGTAATATCTGTTCTGTAACAGAAACCTGGGTCAAGGCCCAGAAGAGCACCCTAATACTACCAGGTTATGCCTTATACCATGCTCTACAGCTCCAAAACATGGAACACACTACAATAGGAATGCGGCTATCAGTAATTGTCAAGGATAACCACACCCCCAGGTCGGTACCACAGCAAGAAGCAGCATGGACTATCCACTGGCAAGTAACAGTGGCTCAGACTGCGTCCCTGTTTGCGACCTGCTACAGACCACCCTCACAAACCCAGGAACCCCAGCCAGCCTTCCTGAAGACACTGCAGAGTATGAATGTCTCAACAAATACCCAACAAGGCACACACAAAGTATGACATAGGTGGCAATCCATTATGTACGGAAGAAGTAATCAGGGACCTATGGACACAAGTGGATGGTTACCCGTCATGTGACACTCACATTGCCAAGGTGGTCAGGAAGACCTGCTATATTGCCCACCTTAATATGAAAGGATGCACATGTAGATCAAGAGTTGTCACTGTACCCCCATACTATTCCCTTATCAGGCCCATACGTGACAACAATGCCCCAGTTCGGATGTACCTTACCTCACACCTGCAGCAGTTAGAAAGACCCCAAATGTACCTCACCAAGAGGATAAAGGGTCCAAACATTTGTCATCTGCTGCCTAGCTGAAGAAACCACAGCCCAATTCACAAGCATACTGCCCAGTCAGAGGCGATGTATTCCTGATGTACAAGGCCATGTCCAATCCAGAATGAATGGACATGCTCCACTGCAGAAACTCCAAATCCAGCAGAGACACCACAGTGAGATATCTGAACCTCCACACATAGATACATAGGATGTGCTGGAGGGACATATCCATAACCCAGAGGCTCCTTACACTCTGGAACAGAATCCCAGTCCATGATAGGCTGAGCTCCACACTCATACTCAACAAGAGAAATCTGGTGAAGTGCATGGGAGATAGTAGGTGTACACTGGGGGCCATCCCTGTGTCACATCTAGTAATGTAAACCCTAAATGGGCATAATATGCACATTGCAAGGGGTGTCAAAACTCATACACAGTCTGTCCATGCTCAAACATGGCCAGGGCAGATAGCCTAGTATGAACCTTTGAACCTATGACAATACAAATTGTGCAGGACACAAAGGATAATCACACAGCTGTCCTAACTGATGGGAGGAACCATGGTGATAATCCACAGATATGCTCTGCAGTACTCAAATATCACAAACAATACACCAAACCCACACACATTGCCAACATCCAACCTAACAGATTCTTTGCAAACTCCCCACCAGCACCATACTGCCAAATATCTATCCCAGCAGAGTGCTGGCCCCCTAACATTGCAGATGCTGAGGTAACAGCCAGCATCTACAAAGCACACCACACAGCATCAATGGTACCAGATGGTGTCCTGGGTTGTGTCCAACAAGTACTGTAAGAAGAATGGAACACCAAATAGCACTACTGCACACTCACAGTCTTCCCACAGGATATGTACCCAAAGAGCAGTGTACAGCAACAGTGGTCCCTCACCACAAAAGTGGTGCCTGAATGGATACTGCAAACTATCACCCCTCGACCCTGACTATATAGGTTGGCAAAGTAATGGAGAGGATGATCATGGATCCCAGGAATAACAAGATTGGGTACCTACAGACATTGGACCCTACCCAGTGTGGCTTTCATAGGGCAGATCCTGCCCCTTAAACAGGTCTGACTCATGTGAAATGCGCACCAAGGCCATTGATGTGGGGAATGTGGTTCACACAGCCTATCTGGACCTTGGTAAACCCTTCCATACAATACCCTAGTTGTTCAGTACAGATAAGCTCACCAGCCTAACTATAAACCCCTATCCAAGTAGATGGGTTGCAAACCAGCTCAAGGACAGAACTGACCTGGTCAGACATGCTGCAGCCATGTCAGACTGCAAACCAGGTACAACTGGCATCCCACAAGGCATGGTCCTGGGACCTCTCTTGTATGCTATATATGTCACATAGGTACAGGCCAACATGGAAGCACTCTGTCTGAACAGGTTCGCAGAAGACTACAAACTGCCCACCATATCAGACCCTCCAGCTGACACAAGCATCCTACAAAAGGCACACATAGAAACAGACAAGTGGTGCCACAGCCATGTCAACAAGCTAAATGCAGAATAGTTTATAGTCATCCCCTGTGGAAACACAGTACGTGGCCAGAAATTACCACATAGGTGTTAACCCATTAAGTACATCAGGAGCAATAAGAGACCTGGGGACACAAGGTGATAGATATCCTGCATGTGACAACCATGTGTCTGTAGTGGTTACAGAAACATACCATATACCCACCTAATCATGAAGGTAAGCACAGCTAGGTCAGGGTAGGTCAATGTGCCTCTCCAGTCATCCATCAGCAGCCTCACAATTGTGTACAATGGCCCTTGTGGGATGCACCTTAGTAGACACCTGCATCAACTGGAAAGACCCCACAAATACCCCACCAGGAGGATCTCAAAGCTTTAACAGATGCCATGTGTCGCCTGATTAAACAAACTGCAGCTCCACATAGTGCCATACCGCCTGGCTGGAGGTGATCTGTGCCTGATGTATAAAGCCATGACCAAGCTGGTATCAATGGACATTTGGCACCATGTAAAATCTGAATGCTGGTGACCTATGCAGATGACAGGCCTGAACCCCAGCACAGACATAAACAGGACATGCTGTACCGATTAGTCCATAACCCAGAAGCTCACTCCACTCATGACTAAACTCCCAGTACAGGTTATCCAGGGAGTCCCTCACTGACAGTCATCCAGAGGAATCGTGATGACTGGATGGGAGACGGTAGGTGTACCCTGGATATCACCTGTATGTCACGGGTAGACAGAGGCACAGCACACTAACCTTGACATATGTCATGGCAAACACCAGTAAATGTGTGTTGAAGGACAACCACTCTCTGACTAGCATTACAAATGGCCTAGGGCACATGGCCATTGTTTGTTACTGTCCACACAAGTTGTGGAATATATTAATAATGTCGGACAATCTTGTTCTATGCTGTCCATATCTGAACAAAATGCAACATGGTCATATCTGCACTACTGGCCTCAACCAGTCTGGTGTTCTCACTATAAATATTACAAGTAGTGATAGGACTGAAACCGATGATACTGTCCACCACAGTGAAAGTACTGAACCAGTACACTATACGACAATACACTGTTTGGTTAGTATGAAAGGATGTTGACAACTGTATGCAAACTATCTCATGGCAACCCTGCAGGTACAGCATATTGCCTGTTAGGTTCAGACACAAAGCAGTTGGGCAGCAAGAACACAACCTGACGTCCAACACTCAACTGTACATGTGAAATATAGATGAAGTCCACACACAAACACAAATGTGGTGGACCACAGATCCCAACATATGGAAAGTTCACACTGGGCATGCTCGCACACTTAGATAAATGAGATGTGTCAGTCAAGAAGCCATAGAAACTGTGAACTGGGCATGCTCACACACTTAGGCCATGTCACAGTTCAGCAGTTGCATACACATATCTGGCATTTGTATGTGTTAACACAGGAACCTCCCACAATACAGAAATCTGCCCAGTGCACACAGTGAAATTACAACAGAGACATAAGTAAAGTACTGGATCCCACTCATATGCAAACATCTGCCACAGTACACAAGTTGTTCATAGAGATAGGGAAAGCTATGGCAATAAAGACCCACAAACAGTATATGAGCAACAAATACTTACATCTGACAGGTAAACATATGGACGTATAGTGCAATACTAGGCTGTTGTCCCTAGGGAATACAGAAGGCTATCCACAGTGCATTTGGCGTCTGCCTCTGCAGTACAGTAGGCCACTGTGCCTGTGCAAAGTTAATGCATATATATGCTCTCCCCCTTACTGATGGATAGTAACAGATGCACATACCTCTTCATACATAATGATGTCAGCACACTATACATATGTCAGGAGCACAAATGTTACCCTATAACTTGAATAGCGCGCTCAGCTACTGTATCTCTCTCAAGTGTCATAATATAGTTAGGTAGGGGTTTGAATCCTGCGAGTGCTCAGTATGTGTGACTGTGGGGGGGAGGAGTAGTGTGTGTGTAATTCCATGTGTAAGAGAAATGTCCCTTTTGGCAACTAGTACAATACAACACATGCTGCATATTCCACTGTCTAAACACTGATGATGCCAGCACCCTATAAGTACAGCAGGAGAAAGCAATCCACCCAGTAATGCAAATTGTGCGCTCTGCTACTGCGTCTATCACAAGTGTCATAACATAGTTAGGTAGGGGTTTGAATCCTGCAAGTGCTCAGTGTGTGTGTGGGTGAGTAGTGTGTGTGCAATTCTATGTGTAAGAGAAATGTCCCTTTTGGCAACTAGTACAACACCACACATGCTGCATATTCCACTGTCTAAACACTGATGATGTCAGCACCCTATAAGTACAGCAGGAGAAAGCAAGCCTCCCAGTAATGCAAATAGCATGCTCTGCTACTGCATCTCTCACAAGTGTCATAACATAGTTAGGTAGGGGTTTGTATCCTACAAACGCCATGTGTGTTTTTGTCACACAGTTTGTCCATGTGTGTGGGGTGTTGTTCCCAATATTGCATGACATACATTATATCAGTAATGTCAGGGCACACATGATGTATGTGTGTGCCACATACACATATGTACCTGTGACTTTCAATAGTTCCCATGTCCAAAGCCTGCCTCATGTGAATACATGGAATTTGCATTAGACAACTGTATGAATGTGGTGTTCTGTGCAGGGGCTGCATGTGGTAAGTGAATATACAGTGTGAGTTGTAGATGGTGTCATCCTACCAGCGAGGGATACACGACTGGTCTGGAGCATATAGTCCACATGTTGGTGATGAACAGGTGCAGCATGTTTTCACCTCTTGTGGGAGTGGTAACAAGTTGTTCCATAGCAATGCAGGGAATGAATGCTAGGAACCTTTCAGCTAGGGTCTTGGAACTAGAGTAATGCTCACACTCTATGTTTGGGTAGTTACAGTCCACCCATATAATGGTGTTTGCAGAGACCGTCATATTCCCAGTGTTGTCAGAAAGGCCAAGTGGGTTTCCTGGGTATGGGAGGGTGGTGTGTGCCAGACTATGAACCTGAAGGCAGTCTAACCCACTGTTAGTTGCACATGGATAGGCTCTGATGCTTTGTGCTGTGCCACCAACCTGGGGTTGTGTGTATCTGAGGTGCCTTTGGATACATCCCCCCTGTTCTGGTTTGGTGCATGTGTAGGGGACGACAAGCATGGTATGAGGTATGACCTGGCAGTGATGGGGTGCACCTGGGAGCCTTGTACCAGGAGTCTGTTACTGCATGGATATTGCTGTTCCCCATGCTAAGGGCAGTTTCCACTGCATGCATCTTAAGGTTTACAGTGCTGGTGTTGAGTAGCATTACTATTAGTGTCTTATCCCGTGTGATACCTGTGTAGGTGGCTATGTAATGTCAGCCTTGCATACAAAGGCACTATGTGTGTAGCAAGAGCCTCTGCCAATATACAACGGCCCATGGCTGACAGGTGCAAGCTGTCCCTAGCAAAGCAACGTGGCTTGTCTAGCATGTAATCCCACGCTGACAGGCATTGAATCCCCTTTGAATGTCACCGAAACATATGGTAATTGTAGAAACTGATCATCCTGTCTACATATTGTGGCAGCATTCTTGGTGAGGGTAAGATACTACTCAAGGTCAGGGTCATACCAGCCTGTGCCACATGCTCAGAGAGGCCCTCTATGTCCCCTAACATGTAGTCCAGTGAGGTGCGTCACAGGTCATACACACTGGCACAGACAGTGACTGAGTCATATTTGTACATGCCTTGGAGTGACCTGTATGCTTGTGTTATGTGGTGGATCATAGTGCCCGACGGGCATCTCACCGTGACCTTCACATTGTTCAGCCTGGTGAGCAGGACCTCAGTGTACCTGACGATAGAGGTACCTATTACAACTGTAGCAAGTGTGTTGTTAAGCCGTATGGGCTGTGCCTGTTTGGCACACAGGCTTTGTGAGCTATGTGTTGCACGTGTTCTGCTCTGGCGTAACATTTGCTTGTGTGTCTGCTTTGCAGGTGTCAGCTGCTCAGGCAGGATGCTTTTCTGAGAGTCCAAGAATGTACCTGTGTGTTTCTGTGTTTGGATAGCTGTCGTGGCAGGTCTATGTGAGACTGGTATTGTATTCACTGTAGTATCCCACTCCACCTGACAGGGTATGCCAGTACTGAGTTAAGAGAGCTTAGCCCCCAGTTTGGCTATGTGGTTGCATCTCTCACATGTGTTGTAAGTTTATGGGAAGGAGAGAGGGTTGTCTGTGTACATGAGGCAGCTGTAACATTGCCACATGACTCACAGATTCACCAACTGGACCAGAGAGTAGATTGACAAGTGACCTTTGCACATGCTACCATAGCATTGTGAATCCCATGCTAATTAAAGACATATAGGGCCAATGGGGAACAAGGTACTCAAGGTGAGTATGTGAGGGTGTAGTGCTCCTGATTTGTTAGTGCTGGCATATATAAATGCTGTCTTGAGCAAATGCAAGGTAAGTCATATGCAATGTGTTACAGGCAACTTACATGCAAACAGGACAAACAGTGATGTTCTGTCAAGTGAGACATGGACATCAGTACAGTAAGCAATACAGATGTCACTAGGGATCCACAGAGGTGCTGTAAATCTGCATTGCAGGTGGAATCAGTGTTTCAGGGACATAACAAGCAAATATGCATACAAACAAATCTACAGTCAGCAGGCCTGGATCTAGACTATGCTACAACAAACAAGGTGTACAACTTCCAGTAGGTAACAGTGCATATATGCAGGCACTATAATCCTGTACCCAGACATTCACAGGTCAGACGGGCTGAGTCCAGCCCCACCCCCCACAAGTGTACAGACCATGTACCTTCGTAATGTAGAATAACTGGCCTGAAACCCAAGTGCTCATACCTGTAATAATACACATTTCATATAACAGACACTGAGCCCTCACTCAGCAGTTCCAGACTTAGTAGGATGTATGCTACCTGTCCTGGCACCACAGTATCCTTGACATGTATGGACATTCTCCCTCCTGTCATAGTTAGTTCTGTGTTTTGGGTTTGTCATGCATGGTATGAGGTGTGACCTTGTAGTGATAGTGTGCTCTTGTGAGTCTTGAACCTGTTGTGTATTACTGCACAGATATCAACATCCTCAAACATCCTCATTGCAGAGTCGAGTGTGGACAGCATGCAGCTTGCAGTTGACATGACCATCATTGAGTATCAATAAGTACATGTTCATATCCCCTGTGCTACCTATGTAGGTGGCCATCTGTTGACAGCCTCACCACCAGTATGCGAAGATGTGCAGACAGTACACTATGGTAATTACTATGGGTGTACAAAACAATACAATGACATTCATACTGTAACTGCATCAGGCATGCTGGGATATACCCATAATCATTACACTGTACTGTTGACAACATGATACTATTACTACACTTCTATGTAGTAACCCTGTGCATCAGCACCATGTTAACCTGTTCCTGCACCGATGTTACAGATTGCAGGAGGTGGCACAGTTTCATCATATGCACAAGGTGTGTACTTGGTATGCCTGAGTCTGCCACTGATACAACCAATTGACATGTCTGTGTGTGTGTGTGTGTTGGTGAGGGACAGCAGTACAAGATGGGACAATGTTGATGCAGTGTGTGCGTGTATGCGGTAGCCCTAGGTGTTATCAATTTGCATGTGTGTATGCATGCACACAGTTCCACCTCATGGCTGCCATATACAGGTGTTTGTGGGCAGCCACAGACTGTACCTGCCAGGTCATACAGATCACTGTCTCTGGCCACGGACACGGTACCTGTGCCTGGCAGGGGTGCTACGGACCGTATCAGGTACTAAGCCAGACTGGGTACTGTCATCAGAAGCAAGTGGTTGGTGACTGGAGACAGATCCCTGTTGGGACTGTCCAGAGCCATGTGCACGTGGTCTCTTATGGCGGTCTGATGACAGCACAGACCCAGCATTGCTGGGGCTGCTGCTGGCACTATGGGAGTAGCCACGGGGCTGTTGACGTCCGTGACAGATGCCAACTGCTGCTGTTGCTGGCATACAGACACGTTGACGCCTCAACCATCCACCATTGCCCTGGCTCATGGACATGTAGTTGTGGAACAGATCTAATGTGTCCCCCCAATGTCTGTCAATGACCTCAGTGAAGTTACGGATGGCAGCCGCAACATCAAGCATACTGTCATTCATAGCTGTGCGACATGCTCTCAGCTCCCTCAGACCCTGTCTGGTGTACTATTCCATACGTGACTGTGCCTGCATTACAGCCCGAAATATAGCTGAGGTTGAAAGACCTCTGTGGGCACATCTGACAGGGGCGGTACGCCCACAGATTCTCCCATGAGAACCCCTTGACGTCTGTCTGTGTGGTACCATGTCAGGATCCTGGCCATGGCTGTTGTGTGGGGATGCATGTGCCACCGATACCGCATTACCCTGGTCAATGCCCACTGTATCCTGTCCATCACCTAGGGACATTGGTGACAAAGGATGTATTGGCAGGATGAATGTGCGCATTGATGGGGTCAACAGCTGTGTACTGTCAATGGGCTGACCAACAACTGACCCTGGCACACCTCCCTGTGCCATTACACAGGTATCATCATTATCACTATCCACGGCAGCTGATTCAGGTTCCCTGCTGCACAACACCAGAGCAGCACCAGAACCTGTGGGAGTAAGACAGGAAACACAATTTAGAATGTGTACACAATGTCACCACTGATACACACATGCACACAGTGCACATGCACACATGTATGCACACATGCACACAGGGCACATGCACACATGCACACAGGGCACATGCACACATGCACACATGCACACAGGGCACATGCACACATGCACACATGCACACATGTACACATGCACACATGCACACATGCACACTCCTCAGTATATGAGATATCAACACACAGACACAAACACACCTGCAATCAAACACATAGCACTACTGCTTCAGTCGATTATTACTATTAGTATCAAGAGTATTGAAGGTATTGTTATTACACACTCACCAGCATGGATAGGCTGCCTTGCTGTTACACCAGAGGGACCTGCAGAAATGAGACATTTATTGTCAGTGGGCACAACTGTGCCATTGATACTGTGAGTATGATACAGTTCAGTAGTGCAACAGTTGGCTTCTACAGGTCTACTGCTGATATTGAGAATATCACTCTTGCACAATAATTACCAAGATTACAGCTACAAACCGAGGACACACCTCACACATGCATAAACTAACAGTGTACAGAACAGTCAACTATACACATGGCATGTTACCTGCACATTCCATGTCCTGCTGCTGGGTGGCTCCAGCCTCCATCATTACGCATGTATGCTGCTGCTGTTGCTGTTGGGCTGGAGCCACAACACTTAGGAGTAGTCCCTCCAGTCTGTTGAGGGGGGATGTCTAGCCACCCCACCACCTGTGGCAAGCTGTTGTCTGTGGATATCCGACGCACGCTGACAGACATTTCTAATTAAATCACTGCAGTGATGGCGTACTTGCTCATATGTCCGGTTTTGTGTGCCTATGTCATTTTCCCGACGGACCAGGTCTTGCCACAGTGCAGCCCTCTCCTGCTGGTTCTGGCTGGCGCGGGAAAAGAGTATTGCGAAATCCCGCACCAGGCTCTGGTGTATCTCTTCCTCCTCTGCAGCGGAGTACACAGGGTTTCGCTGGTGAACCATAGCCCTGAAAAGGAGAAGGAAAATATGTCAGCAATATATGTCAGCAAACTATGGCACACATAATATACATAATACTCGACTGTAGTGATATAACTTAACCCCCATATATAGCATCTGTCTGTCTATTGGGGGGATACATATGTAAATGACCAGATATCAGTGCTCAGCCGACAACTGTGCAACAGTACCTGGCACACTCCATATGACAGACTAGTATACTCCAGCAGTCAGCACACTGGTTCAGGTCCAATGCACAATCTCACACTGGGGGGTTGTATCAAGGTAATGTATGGGGAACATTATCAACCCATGCACTGCATGCAATGCACGTTACATATTTCACTGGTAATGCACACTACTCTTACTTGCCATAACCCTACCTACACCACAGTCACATACAGGGTAACACAGCACAACATATGGCAGTGTAGTATGTGTTGATCACAATACCTCACACATCTGTCTCTGGCCTCACACCAAGGACACACACTACCATGACAGACAGACAGTCATGGTGAGCAATCACACCAGTACATAACATGCACCCAGTCACTGGCACACTCATTCCACCTCACATATTTGGTTTGCAATGGGTTCATGGGTGTGAATTGTGTCTTAGGTAGGTAGTATGCTATTGGCCCTGGGCCTACAGCAGCATACTGTTATACTACCCTGCCCCTTGTGACACATGTGATGTGATCGTACCTGCTCCTGACAAACAGTTACACAGGGTGACTCATATGGCATATTAACCTATCTGCATAACATTCAGCAGGGGTATGTTTGACATCTACTCATGGGGAGCCTTGCTTCTTAATTCTGTGTGGTTTACTCCAGGGTATGTCTTATCTGTGGGTAGGGACCTGTACCTCCACCATGTGCTCTATACTGTGGTGACAAGGACAACAGACATAGGTAATTTGGGTTGTGGATGTTGGAGGTGTTACCATGGTTGTTGGACAACTGTCATGGGTGTGACCTAACTATGTATATCCAGCAGTGGTAACCTCTATGTAGGTAGTCTGGGTGCACTCTGTGGTCTTGTCAGTCACTCTACATAGGTAATGTGTTTGAGTGCATTGACACAGTTACTTACGTATGTATGTGTCCTTCCCCATATCTGTAGCTGTCATGGAAGGTACATACCGTGTAGGACATTGTGGGGTGTAGAGGGGTACAGTGACCTACATGTCCACAGCTGACACACCATGTCTGCTGACACATTCCATGTACAGGTATTACAGGACTAGTGTGCCACTGTGTATATCAATGGGGAGCCTATTGTACACTTGTTGCTCCTGTTCCCCCTTGACACATGCAGTGGTGGGCAGGCATGCACATATGTGGTGGTTACTGGTGTCAGTGTTTTGGAATGGGGTATGATACTCCAGTATCCACACTGGTGTTCACTCCATGCCTTTGTCACCAAGCACCTGTTGCAATACATCTGCACACATGTGCCTCATTCAGTATATATATATATATATATATATATATATATATATATATATATATATATATATATATATATATATATATGTATATATATATATATATATATATATATATATATATATATATATATATATATATATATATATATAGATATATATAGATATAGATATATATAGATATAGATATATACATATAGATGTGGGGAGAGAGGGGTGAGAGAGAGAGAGAGAGAGACAGAGGGAGAGAGAGAGTGAGGGGGGTGGGACAGAGAGAGAAAGATAGTCATATACAGACATATCTGTTGACAGTCAGATCTGTCTGTATATGTATATGTATCTACATATATCTATATATGTATGTGTGTATTACATATATCTGTACGTACATATTCTATCAATCTCGATGTCTGTGCAGTAACTGAAACCTGGTTCAAGGCTCCTGAGAGCACAGCAGCGGTACCCGGCTATACCTCATATCATGCCTTTTGGCCCCAAAACTCAGGCCAAAACAAAAAGGGAGGGAGAGTGTCCATATTCATCAAGGACACCCACACCTCCAGGTTAGTGGCAACACATGAAGCTTCAGAGACCATCCAGGTGCAACTAACCGTAGGCAAAACTGCTATACAACTGGTAGCATGTTACAGACCTCCCTCCCAATCTCAGGAACCCCATTCAGCCTTCCTGAAGACATTGGAGGATATGAATGTCCCACCAAACACCATCATATTGGGAGACTTCAACTACCCTAACATAGACTGGGTGCATTATTCTAGCCCAAACACCCTAGCCCAAAGGTTCCTGGAATTCATAAATTCAAATGCAGTAGAACAGCTAGTCACCTCTCCCACAAGGGGAGATAATATACTAGACGTGATCATCGCAAACATGGGGACAATGTGCTATACACCAGAAGTATACCCCTCACTAGTCACATCTGACCACAAACTAATCACCCTGGATATACATATCCCACCTCCACCCACAACACAAAAGACTACAGTGAGAAACCTCTCAAAAGCCGACTTTACACTTCTTAAAACTGAGTTGGTATCCTTTAAGCCCACTGGGCCAGTGGAAACCACATCCCACAATGCAGAATCCTCCACAAATGCTTTCTATGTTCATCTCCAAGAGTGCATGGATCATGCAATCCCAAATAAAAGCAAGACCCTCTCCACCAAGGGCAGGCATCCTGTCTGGTGGACCCCAGCCATGAACAAATTGTATAACAAAAGAAGGAAGCTACTGCACGACAGAGCAAAATCCCATAAAGAGAAGGCATCTCTGATCAGCACTAGTAGAAAGCTACATTCTCTCATAAAAACATGCAAGGCCAACTTTGAGAGGAAAATCACTATAGACACTAAAGATAACCACAAGGCCTTCTTCTGCTATGTTAGAAACCTGGGCGGAAACCCTCAGATATGTTCAGAGTTAGTTCACAATGACAAAAACTACACTGAACACACAGATATTGCCAACATTCTGGCAAACAGGTTCAGTGCAAATTTCTCCCCTCCCTCACCCCCAAAAGAATTACTTATCCCAGCTGAATGTAACCTCCCTGTCATCTCAGATGTCCAGCTGAGAACCGCCCTCAGCAAAGCTATAAACACAGCATCAATGGGACCCGACGGTATCCCGGGTTGCGTGCTACGTGAACTCCAAGAGGAGCTAAACCCACACATAAAATGCTATTTAACCATAGCCTTACTACAGAATATGTACCTGAACACTGGCTTACAGCAACAGTAGCCCCACTCCACAAAGGAGGCACCTCTACAGACCCTGGTAACTACCACCCCATAAGCTTAACCAGCCTGGTCTGCAAAGCTATGGAAAGACTCATTATGGAACTCATACACAGAGACATTGGGGACTTACAGACACTTGATCCCACCCAGTTCGGCTTTGTAAAGGGCAGATCCTGCCTTTTGAACCTGGTTGACCATTTCAAAACAGTCACTAGAGCCATTGACGCGGGCACAGCAGTCCATACAGCCTACCTGGACTTGGCTAAAGCTTTCGACACAATACCCCGCTCTGGAATTATAGACAAGCTCAACAGCTTAAATGTAAATCCATATGTCACAAGATGGGTTGCATACCGGCTAAAGGATAGAACCCATAAAGTCAAAATCGCTGGTGCCATGTCAGACTCAGAACCAGTCACAAGTGGAGTCCCACAGGGCTCTGTCCTGGGACCCCTCATGTTCGGCATTTATTTCTCAGATGTGGAAGCAAACATGGAAGGGTAGTGGCTGACAAAGTTCAAAGATGACTGCATACTAGGCGCCATAGTCAATACACCAGCTGACACATACATCCTACAGAAAGGCCTCACTAAAACGGACAACTGGTGCCGGAGTCATGGCCTTAAACTGAATGCCAAATAATGTATAGTCATCCCCTTTGGGAAAAACAAAGTACCTATATATTATCACATAGACAGTAACCCACTGAGTACAGACAAAGTAATCAGAGACCTGGGGACACAAATCAATACTGACCTCTCATTTGACACCCACGTTGCCAAAGTGGTTGGAATTACTTCCTACCTTGCCCACCTTATCATGAAGGTATTCACATCCAGATCAAAGGAGGTCATTGTACCCCTATACTCCTCCCTTATCAGGCCCATGAATGTGTACTATGCCCCATTTGATATGTACCTCACCTGGCACTTGCAACAGCTAGGGAGACCCCATAAGTACCTCACCAAGAGGATCAAGGGTCTCCAACAAATGTCATATGCTGCCAGACTAAAGAAACTCCAGCTCTATTCCATAGCATACCGCCTACTTAGAGGTGATCTGTGCCTGACGTACAAGGCCATGTCCAATCAGGAATTGATGGACATGTTCCACCTCATAAAATCCAAATCCATCAGAACCACAAGAGTTAAAGATTTAAACCTCAGCACAAATATGAATAGGACATGCTGGAAGGACAGATTCATAACTCAGAGGCTTCCCATACTCTGGAACAGAATCTCAGTTCATGTTAGGGAGAGCCCCTCACTGACTCTCTTCATGTGAATTCTTGACAAGTGGATGGGAGATCATAGGTTTACTCCAGGGGTCATCTCTGTGTCACTACTAGACAGAGGCACAGTAAACTAATTCTATTATGTAAGGGGGTCACTACTAGACAGAGGCACAGTTTTCTAAATCTATTCTATACACTGTATGCAGATAGCCTAATACTAAACTATGACACTGTGAAACTATATATGTCTATGTATTTCTACATCCCTCTCTATCTATGTATACATATATGCATATTATATATATATATATATATATATATATATATATATATATATATATATATATATATATATATATACATACATATCTCAATATACATATATATATATATATATATATATATATATATATATATATATATATATATATAAATATATTATACTCCTTTTTAGTTCCACATATGTATACACACAGTAATGTACTGCTGAACATCCATTACTGTACAACCTACTTGTACTATGCACTACAACCTACATTGCTATGTGCACATAGCTACCTTCACATACATATGTATGTTCAGCCTTCAGTGACAGTTGCAGTATGTCCCCAGCCCTATACACATCTTCATATACATAGATACAGACCAATAACACATATGGAGGGTTCACAGTATGTAGACTATTATATTAGTACTTTACATTACCTGTGTTTGTTGCAGCTGTTTGCATAGGCTTTCAGTTACTTGCCCTGCTGTCAACTTGTTTGTTTTGTTGTTACTTTTTTTTTATTGTTTCTTTCTCTCTCTCTCTCTCTCTCTCTCTCTACCTCCAGAGGATGCAATGACAGTATTCCATGTGTGGACTGGGAGTACAGGATGCTTTTGTAGGTATCTGCACATGTCCATGTGATGGACTCTGCACCAATTGTTAGCCAGCATTTACTAATTGCTTGCAGCCTGTTGTGTAGTGATTGCAGTTCTCACTGTGATTTCAGGACAGTGCTATAAAAAAGTCTGTTAGGTAGGCGTAGCCCTTTCAGATTATCAGGGTGGGGACCATGCTGGTTTGCTGTGGACACTGTTCTGTGAGTGTAAGGGCTGGTATGTCTCTCATATTTCAGGCTGAGTTGTAGAGACTGCAATGCATGTTGTACTGTAAGCTGAGTATTCCTTCCTCCAGTTTCCTCTTCTCCGTGTGTATGTAAACTGACACCTACAACTTGTAATACTGTGTATATTGGTGTGTGTGCTTTCCTGTGGGAATTGTGGTGTAACTGGTATATAGCAGTGGCTCTTGCAATCTGTTGCTATGGCTTCAATATTTGCCCTTTACATTCACTCCTTGTATGCCTGCTAGGTGTCTTTCCTGTAATGTGTTGCTATGGCTATCCTATTTTCCATTTACATTCACAGCTTGTAATGCTTGCTATATCTGTTTGGGCAGCAATTCCCTATGTGTTTGTTGTGGTAGGGTGTTACTGCATGCAGTGTGGTCTGGCCATGGTATGGGCCTTGACACTTACAAGGGTATTTGATCATGCTACTGAGCAGGCCTTAGATACTCTCAGGTGCATCTTTTATCAGCCTCATGGAATGGTACATATCAGTGGGATACTCCACTGAAATATTCTGATATTCTGCAGTTGTGACTGTGGGTTATTTTGAGCATATGTATTACTACACCATTTGTGACATGCAAATGGTGCATACTTTCAGTAATTCATAGTTACTATTGCATGTGTTGTAACACCTTTCTGCCTACTGTTAGTACATTTCATAGGGTGTCAGTGGGGCACAGTTGACATTTGTTTTCACTTCAGGGACATCCCTGTAACTCAGTCACAGTTGATATGTCTGGGCTCTTAACTATTCAACTATGGCAGTGTTTATCCTGCTCTGAGAATGTGTGTGGCTTGCCAGATGCTACTGTGACATTATTACCTACTAGCTACAAACTAGCATGGCTGTTTCTCTTCACACAGTACTATTTTACAAATCCACTAGATTTGACAGTAAATATACATGACATGCTTTGTGTACTAGACATGCTATATTCCCTTTACATTAATTCCTACTATTTCATGATATATTTCTTTCAGCACAATGCTCTTGTATAGCAGTCATGGCTTAGTGGTAAATCATGCAGACTAGTGTTTCCAAGGTCCTGGGTTCGAGACTGATAGAGGTATTTTATTTTGCTGCTGAGCAAACTACAGGCCTTGTCATTCAGAGTGACTAAGGCACTTTTAAGCAGTTGTAATTGGGTTAGCTGTGGTTTGCGCGGAGCTCACGCATGCGCACTGCTGCTTAGCTTCGCGCACACACGCTTAGCTAAGCACACAGAAGCGCACTCCTGCTTACTACTGCTTAAAAGTGCTTACTCTCGTGCACACCCGCACTATTTTCTTTTAAAGAAAAGAAAATGGCGAGATAGGAAAGTGGTGAAAAAGGGGGCACAAAGAGGGTAGGACAGTAGGAAAACAAGCTTGGGTTTTGCAGGAGGGATGTAGGAAAGGCCCATAGCTGCCCATTTCTTCATCAGCAACAGCTGTGCATATGTTTGTAATTTGGTGTGAAATTTGAAACCTTCCACCCCTGAGAGAGGTGTGAGGACAACAATATTTGTTGTACATCCAATTGTAATTGCCAGTTTACATGTCCAGCAGACATGTGTGCAAAATGGGCAGTTATGTATGGGGCGTAATTTTTTTGTGGGTACAGAGTGCCCTTTTTCTTTTTTTTTTTTCAGGTGAGAGTGGTATGTCAGGTACAGGAAGTCGGTATAGCTGGGGAGGTAGGTAGGAGAGGTTAACAGACAAGACAAACGAGACGCATACAGGGGTGGTGTATGACACATGTGGGGGGGATACACAACTGACGGGGATGGATGTTTGGATATCTCGAGCCCATGACCCCACAGATGGCAACAGTGGAACTGAGATCCCCACCAATGGGCAGTTGCCACTGTGCCTTCACTGCCCAGGACAGGGCTGTGCTGGGGGCTGTGTAGGATGGGCAGCAGGCACGCCCATGAGATGTGCCACCCGTGCCTCAAGCTGGTGTAGAGGCCCAAGCACAGCATGCCTGATCTCCCTACACACCACAGTCCGGACAATACGGAGGGTGAATGGATGTTCTCCTCCAGCCACGCTTGCAGAGGGGGGATGAGCCCCATCCCCTGCAGCGCTTCCACCCGCAGGTGGCACAGGGCCACCGGAGGAGGGTCCGGCCTGGGCACTACTGCCAGGTGCACTCGCCAGCTGAGGTGGGAGAGGTGGGTCCGCTGGAACCCGCCTTCCCTGTCATCCTATGTTTTGCATTATTTTATGACAGCTTGGGTTAGTAACGTACAATACCATTCACAATTAGTTGTAACAGCATGCATTAGTATTCCCATTAACCAAACACCCATAAATTCAAGCCATTGAACAGCAAGCATAACACATGCATAATTTGAACAACAATACACAATCCAACAACATGCAGGGTTGATTGATGGCAACAGGCCATCAGGTTTGGATGTATGAACAGGGCACATGCATCAACGTACATACAAATATGTATGAACCAACAGGACAAATGTCCAGGGGAGTTAATTGTAAAGACACATACCCATTTCATGTGGAATGGATTATTTGTGGTTATAGGGTAGGGTGAAGAAATATTTCATTAACAACTTCAAATACCTATACATATGCTGTACATTTCTACTAGCTGCAGATATATACACACTACAGGTCTGACTACAGTTTCCTATGTGTAAACTTATGCATGTTGGTGATGGGAATGTTACTGCTACATTAATATACATTGCATTTTTATTCATATCTGGCTCTGTTCAGCTACAGCATCCTGCTACATTTGCTTTATATGGCTCTAGACAACTATGGATGTTTGGTATTTCATACAACCATACTATCTGCATATTGCAGACTTACAGCAACATATCCAAATTGTGAGACACACATTCCAGCTTCAGTACTTTATTCCACACATTTCACTGTTTGGTTGTGCCTGTCACATTAATTTGATTCTGTACTGACTGCAGTATACTTTATTCAGGAGTTATTACAACTTTATTGGTGGATTCATACCTCTTTCTCACACTCTCACTTGTTTTATTTTTACAATTCAGGATGGTACTTAATTCTAGGCTTTATTGACATGTTTTACTTAGTTACAACAATCCTTTCCAACAGTCTCACTTGTGTCATGTTTCAGAATTTAAATGGGGATATATTTCACACATGTGTTTTACTCAGCTTGTGTAGCTGTAATTTACAGCCTGCTGCAGGTTATGTACTATTATATCACAGGTGGAACATCTTTATTTCAGACTTGTTTCATTTTTATTTTTGGATTACAGGCTGCATCACACTTATGTAATCACACAGTACTAGCAGAATCTCTCTTACACTGTTACTTGCACTTTATATTAATAGGTAACTACACTGCACTCTTTTGCAAGCTGTCATACTTATATTTTTTAATAGTTACAGGGAGAGAATTACTAACCTGCCTGGTGGCGCAACCGCACAAGCCTATCAGCATAGGCTTGACGATTCACAGAACGGACACCTGCAGCTGTAATATAAATGAAGTAATATTGGAATACACATCTCCATAATATCAGCTAGGTTAACTTTCTACATAAATAATTACATGTAACTTACTCAGTAGTGGGGCATTGGGCATTTGCTGGGCCTCCTGCATCCAACGGTTCAGTTAGTCCTGCTTCCATCTCTTCAGGTCCGCATGGTGGTGACGGACCTGTTCACCAGTCCTTGGTATTCCTGTGGCACTGGTGAGATCATGTGCCAACTGGTCCCACGCCTCAGCCTTGTATGTTCCCCACAGGACCTGGCCCTGCATGATTTGGGCCTCATGATCATGGACAAGGAGCCAAACCATATATTTGGACTCCTCAATGCCCCACCTCTGTGCCCGGAAGCAACTACCCTCTCCTACACCTGCCATCCTGACTGCAAATCGGTTCCATAATCAGTTATGCTGTGTATTCCCACCTATGGGGCTTATATATGCCGTTTTTCCTGCACTTATTTGTGATTAGCCATTTTGGAAATGTATCAGCTTCACAGAACCTGCTTTGTCATGCTTCTCTTTCCATTTATTCCTATATATATGCTATTACTGCATTTCTAAGAGCAACTGTCATGGCTTAGTGGTTCAGTACTTTGACTATGGTGCATGGTATCCTGAGTTCGAGCCTGGCCATTGCTTTTTTTATTTTATGACTGTCTACACAGGCTAGGAGGTGTGTCTGTGTAAAGGCAGTTTTGATACAGCTTGCTCAATGTTGCCCGCCGGTTAGCTTGTTGGCGTGGTGCACAGCTCCGCGCAAACAGGTTACACTGGTTTACGCGTTGTTTGGCTGTCAGCATGCATATTACTCTCAGTTCAGCTACGGGCACACAGTTTCAGCATGTTAAAATGCTGCTCAACCCCGGGCACTCATTTTACACCTGTTAAACCACTGCTCACCTACGGGCAGATATACTCAGCTTGTTAGAGTGTAGCTCAGCTATAGGCACTTCTGACATTTGTTTTTTTTTTTATTATCACACATTTCTTCATAATACATGGCCCATTTCATTACATTTTACATAAAAATAATTTTATATATGTACATATATGTCAGGGAATTGTTTCTTGCTTATTTCACTAAAAATACAAATTGATGTTGTTGGGGCTCGAACCATGACTGCCTCCTCTTCAGCTGATGTCTCTACCACTATGCTATTGCTTCTTGGCTTACTTTGCATATTTAGATCTTATATGCTTTTCCACTGACTGCTAACTGTTGCTAAGCGACGGGCACACCCGCGCAAACGAGAGCAATCACGGGCAAACATCTTTAAAACTTATAAAAAAATATATAACGTTCATTTTTACATTTTATGTTTATAGTCTGTGGGGGCATGTGTTGTGTTGTGTTTATTGACATTTACGCGGACTCTGTCATGGGGTTTTACTTTCTGGACTGTTACTCTTCTGGGGGCATGTCCGTTTGCAGGACTCGCCCTACGGACACGCCCCCTACTTTCTTACACAGACCGTGTTAGCCTTGGGTGTGAGTCAACATGCCCTCATGAATATGCATGGCATGCTGATGTCACACCGTTTAACTGCAGCCTCTGTGTAAGACTTGTAACTCTTACACGGAGGCTTTGTGAATCCTGCCCAGAGAGTTAACACAAACACAGTTCTGTAGATTGAATGTAACATGTTTGTACATAACTGTAGCATGTAGTTTTGTACTCTTTGTAACTCCACTGAAAACTTTATTTATATAGGTATTTTTTGTTGTATTTACTCTAGCATGATGCTTTCATTTAATGCATCTGTATCATGAAGATTCCAGATCAGCAAAAGTGTGTATATCCTGAATAAGTGCAATACACATCTCAAACAGTCCTTTCACATATTGCATGCATCTATATTAAACCAGGTAAGAACAGAATTCTGTCAGGGGTTATGGTGCCTAACTTAATGAACACAAACAGTAAATATGGGATAATGAATTCAACATTACTAGTTACACCATATTTTAGAGGAGTATACAGGGAAAAGTGTCAGGTGGAATAGTCTTTCAGGTGCAAAACTTAGCACAAAGCAACATTACATTTAGCAGTCAAATGTGGCAGGAAGGGGATCACAACCAAATCAGTACTAATTAGCATCAGAAAGCTTTAATGAACACTGTTCTGGTGAAGTAATTCTAGGTGGCAGCAGTAAAGCTTAGGAATGTATCTCAAACAATGAGTCCAATCCTAGTTGCATGATATTAAAGTTATCATTCAAGAAATAGCAAGGTTGACAGCAGTAGGGTTAGCACCTGTTCCTCTTTGCGAGGGATAGTCCCACTTTGGACAATTGTGTCTTGTAAAAAAACCCTAAAAAATGGCAAATGTCCTGAGATTTTAAGACCAAATATATTTCTTAAGTTTTCTTTAATAGTTGCACAAAAGTTATTTTGCATCTGAAACCCATAAATGTTATATGAAATGGCATAAGCAACTCAAATGCTACAAAAATAAGCTTTTATGTTGGCAAAAAAGTGAAGTTCTGTCCTTTGCACTGGCAGTGGGTTTGTTTTGTCCTGCAAAATCTCACATTTCTGCAAAAGATGTCCCACTTTGGGCATTTGAAAAGGTGACAACCCTAGACAGCAGGAAAAGGAATGGCAAATACATTCAACCACATGTCAGTGAAATTTTAAACTACATACCTGCTGAAACAGTGAAACATCATTTGAATCATTTCAACCATGCATTTACTATTTTGAAACATTTGCAAATTCCTTTAACACCTAAAGCTATCAGAACAAAGATTTTGCAATTCTGCAGAACTCATCAGTAGAAACTGTATGATATGACATAAATGTAGTCAAATGATATTTCCACAGAATCAGAACAATAACAGACATTGAATTGAGTCTACAGAGCTGTGATATAATACTGTTAGACATTTAAAATAAAAATGTACTATTGGGATTAATGGGAATGAAAATAAATGCCATTCAAATGGATGTTAAGATTCGTCATCATCATCAGTCCCACTTTTTTCCCATTTTCTGCATGGGATCAGGGTGTCTTGTCAACTGTCACCATCTCCTGTGATTCAATGCCACTCTTCTACCTTCTTCAACTGTCATGTCTGATTGACAGGTCTTCTCTCACACAATCCAGCCATCTTTTTGCTGGACAACCTTGTTTCATCTTGTCTTCTTCCTGTCTAGCCTAAATCTTATTCATCAGATTGTTTTCTGATTTTCTGCACATATGCCCAAACCACTGTAATTTGCTGTATTTGACCTTCTCTGAAATTGAAGCTACTTTGACTTCATCTGTCCTACATTGTGCCTCCTATCACACTTGACAGGCACTTCACCTCCCTCAATTCCAGTTTCCTCAACTGTTCTTCCTTTATTGCCCAGGTTTCTGTACCCATGCAGTAGTACTGGTCACACCACTATTTTTGGACAGCTTACTTTTCTGCTTCTGTGGCATTCTGCATTCATACACTACCCATGCCACTATGTGCCATTTGCTTGCAGCCCCTCTGATTCTAGCTTTGACATCCTCATTCAGAGTTCCATTCTCCTCAACCACAACTGCCAGATACTTAAACTTGTTATCTTGTTCTATTATTTTCCCTTCTATCTCAATGTCCACTTTATTCTGACTTCCCTAATTTTCTGCCATTACAACCATCTTATCTGTACTCATTCTCATTCTGTATGCTTTCAGGTTTGCATTCATTCCCCTATTGTTTGCTGAATTTCTTTCTCAGAGTCTGTCTGTAATGCCACATCACCCCTGCATACAGCAGCTTTGTTGATCTGTCCCCTCCAAAGTATTTGCTAATGTAGTCCATCACTGATATGATATGAACAGCAGAAGGCTGAGACCTGAACCTTAAAACACACACATACACACACACACACACACACACACACACACACACACACACACACACACACACACACACACACACACACACACACACACACACTGGGACCCCTATGTTTGCCCAAACACTGTTCGTACTTGAGTCATTGGGTCCTTGAACATAGTATGCACTAATTTCACCAATGTTCTGGGACTTTGAACCACTGCAGGACTGCACAAATCAGCTTACTTGGGACCCTGCCATAAGCTTTCAACAAGTCTATAAATGCCCAATTGGACTCTTCCTTTGTCTCTAGCTTTTTCTCAACTATCTGCCTCACTGCAAACATTGAGTCAGTTGTGGTGTATCCTAACCTGAATCCAAACTGCTCATGCCCCATCATAGCTTCCTGCTACTCTGCGTACCCATTTATCAGTCACCCTCTCCAGAAATTTCATGCAGTGTGACAGGAGTTTGAGAACTTTGTAAAGCCCAAAGTTGTGGATCTCCCCTTTGTTCTACTCATCTGGGATATGCCTTTCTCACCATACTGCTATAAGTACAATCAGGATCCATTTCTTCCCTATCTGATCCAAATGCTTGGTTATATCTGCTGTGACCTCATCTGAGCCTGCTGCTTTCCCTCACTTCTTTTTCCTTAGTGCTGTTTTTACTTTTTCAGGAGTTGGCTCCTCCTCCTTTTCTTTCATTATAGGCTGTGCCTGAGGCAGTGCAGCTTCTGTGGGGCTTTCTTCATTTATAAGCTACTGGAATTACTCCAGACATCTGCATTTGATTTGCTGTTCCTGGTGAGCAGGGTGTTGCTAACAATTGTTATGCAGGATGTCTGACCATTTTCTTTAACTTTCTGTCTTTGCTTTGAAATCTGATAGAGTTTCGTTGTGCCATCCAGTGAATTACTTTCCAAAAGATGGTAGAGTGCCTCTGATGCCTTGTTTTTTTTTTTTTTTTTTTGCAATTGCAACTGCTCTCTTAGCTGCCTTGTTAGCCAGCTAGTAATCATTCTTGGCCTAGTCCATCTTTTCTATATCTCACTTTTTTCTGCACTCCTTTTTTCTTTAGATGACTTCCTGGACTTTTTTACTGTACCACCAGCTTTCCTTAGTACCTCATTTCCATACCTTCTTCAGAAGAAGTCTGATATTATGGCAGGTGAAATTGCTTAACCAATTTGCTTTTACTTTTATGTTTAATTAAAGTTGTATTCTCTCTAAGCTATTCTGTTCATTTGTTTTGGTCTTGTCAGTAGAGCATTAGTCAACAAAACCAGATCATCTAGTGCCAGTTTTTATACCACTGAGTGACTAGCCCTGACATGGCTCACAATCAGTGAAAGGCCTAAAGTGCAGTGCTAATCCAAGTAAAGAATTCTTAATGGGAGATCCCACTGCCTAACCTCCTTTTCCCAGTAATGGAGAAGGCCTCAGGACTGGATGATGTCCCTGAAGGTCACTATACTTGTGCCTGCACTGTTTACTCAAACCGATGATGCTGGTGATTCATAGGTTCATAGTTTCATTGGATGTTACTAGGCAATTGAATCAAGGCTCATTACAAACCTAGCCATTAAATCCCAATATAATACTAGATGACAGATATCGTCTATGCCCAAAGTTTTTCTAACAAGGACTACCCATGTCCAGGAGAGACACCAGCAGAAATTTATGGTTTCTCATCCAGTCATTCAGGTTGTGCATAAACAGGGTTATGGAGGTGCTAGGCTTGATATGGATTGGAAACATATTCCAGAGGAGTGGCAACCTCTGAGAAAAGTGTCTGTCTCTTCAATAGGTCATGTTTATGTCACAGGCTAGATTGAGGTCCCTAGAATGGCTGACTCTAGTCCCATTTGACCTATGGATGTGCAGCATTTCCATTAGATTTGGGACAAAGATAGCCCTGTAAACCAGACGGTTCCCGTTCATATGACTGAATTAACATAAGCCTGAAACTCATAAGCCTGAAAACAAAAGCCTGAAACTCAAAAGCCTGAAAACACAAAAAAATGCATATACTGACTTTAAACAACAGAAACCATATTAATTTCCACTAAGTATAAGCAGGGGAGGCAAGCCCCCTGCACCCCCTTGTGGGGGGATGTGCCCCCCCACTAAGTGCAGTCTCGGAGTTGGTATATTTAAGTAGCAGGGTGTGTGGGGGGCACAGCCTGCCTACATGGGGGGTGCAGAGGGGCTTACCCCCCCTGCTTATACTTAGTGGAAATTAATATGGTTTCTGTTGTTTAAAGTCAGTATATGTATTTTTTGTGTTTTCAGGCTTTTGACTTTTCAGGCTTTTGAAGTTTCAGGCCTTTGTAGCTTCAGTCATATGAAGGGGAACCAAACCAGACATAAGTTGTCTCTAAGTAGTCTATACACTACTGAGTACAGTGACAATGACTTCTGTCTGTCTAAGACATAGCACCATAGGCGGTTACTAGGTTAACAGCACCAGGGCCCTTACAAGCTTATCCAAGTTCAACCCGTATTCCCAAGGGTGTCTGGTTCAAGCACACATGAAAATCATCACCTATTGCCCCTGTCCAAGAGGGACATGTGGAATCCCCAGGGTGAATTTCCTGGTTACCTATCCAATCATCCAAATTACGCTTGCATAGGGCCAACGAGGGGCTTTCTTTATCATGAATAGGAAGTTTGCTCAAAAGGTATAGCAAACTCTGTGAGACAAATCTGTTTATCCAGAAAGTCCTGTTGATGTCACATACCAGTTTAAGGTCCTTCAAGTGAGTGACCCATGTGCCATTTGACTTACACAGATCAACTCTGAGCAGTCTGTATGACACAAAGTAGAGTGACAAAAAAAAAAAAATACTTGTTTTCCCACCTTTATAAGCTAGTTTAGTCCAGTTTTCAGGTTAGTGCTGAATTCAGGGCTGTCTTACAAGTTTCTGTGTTTGCCCATACCTTACTTGGGTAGAAGGAAGTTTATCTGTTCACTGTGAGAGAGGGAGCTTTGAGCAGCCTATCTGTCCCTGGAGGAGTAGTTTCAGCCCAATAATGAGTAATTTATTGGAAATTGTGGACTAATTTCTATCTCTTTAATTTCTCTGCTATAAAACCTGCATTTGCGCAGTTTTGCACGCCGGGCAGCGCTGGTTAGCTAGGGTATAACGATTCCAGTTCCACAAAGTGTACTCTTCAATTTTTCCCTTGGAACTAGACAAACTTTCAACTTAAGCACTCAAATCATTCACTTCTCATCCCGGCACTTGTCCAAAACTCATAGCAATCACTAATAAAACTTAGCACTAGACCCCCCCTATACTGTAGAGAAGGACAAGGCTCTCTATTCAACCTTACCAGCCAATCAGTAAAACAGTTCACTGTACCTATCCAGGCATGTCCAAAGGGCAGTTTCAGGTGTACTCTCCAGTCCAACTGGTGAATCTAGGCATTTTGAGGCAATGTTACAATTGCCTCATGTACACAGACATCCCTCTCCTCCTTCCACCAAACACTAATACATGTGAGAGATGCAATTATACAGCCAAATTGGAGGCTAAGCTCTCTCAATCCAAGACTGGACCAAGCAGTCAAGAGGATAAGTGAATTACTTGCATCACACCACCAGTCTCACGTAGACCTATGAAACCAGCATTAGCAAAAAACACACATAAATACAAAAAAACATACTCGGTGGCTCTAAATAAAAATCTGCAAAAGTAACAGAGACCTCCAAAGCAGACATCCAAGCAACCTCCACCCCCCCAACACAAACCATGAAACACATACTTCACAAAACCAGTGTGCCACACAATCACAGCCCTTAAGGCAAACGGACATGCCCAACACACTAGTAATAGGCGAATCTATAGTCTGGCACACTGATATCCCACTCACTAGGCTGAACAAAGAGAAGGTTACTGTTAGTCGCCTGTCGGGTGCCAGGATCCGCCACATAAAGCAAGCACTCAGGTCACTCCAGAATAAGTACAAATATGACTCTGTCATTGTCCATGTTGGTGTGAATGACCTGAGCCGTACCTCCCTGGACTACAAGAAAAGAGACATGGAGGAGCTCTCTGATCACGTAGCCCAGGCCGGTATGACCCTGACACTGAGTAGCATCCTGCCCTCACCAAGAATGATACCACAGTATACAGAAAAAATTATCAATTTCAACAATTGGTTAAGCTTCTGGTGTCATTCAAAGGGGGTCCAGTGTCTGTCTGCCTGGGATGACATGCTCGACAAGCCAAGCTGCTTTGCTAGAGATGGCTTGCACCTGTCAACCTTAGGCTTTTGAATACTGGCAAAGGCTCTTGCCACCCCCATAGTGCCTTTTTTAGGCAAGGCTCAAAAGACAAACCCACCACAGTAAATAGCACAAGTAACAAAAAACTGAGGGTAATGCTACTCAATGCCAAGTCTAAACCTCAAAATGCACACACTCGAGGCACTCCTCAGTATGGAGAAAATCGATATATGTGCAGTAACAGAAACCTGGTTTAAAGCTCCAGAGAGCACCCCAGCACTACCAGGCTACAACTCATACCATACATTTCAGCCACAGAACCTGCACCAAAATACAAAAGGCGGTTGAGTATCCATATTCATCAAGGATACCCACACCTCCAGGTTAGTGGCACAGCACAATGCTTCAGAGATCATCCACATGCAACTAACAACGGGCAAAATTGCTATTCAAATTATAGCTTGCTACAGATCACTCACCATGTCCCAGGACCGCCACTCCGCATTCCTGGAAACACTGGGAAACATAAAGGACCTACCAAACAACCTGATATTGGGTGATTTCAATTACCCAAATATTAACTGGGAGAACTACTCAAGTACAAACTCCCTTGCTCAACATTTCCTAGAATTTATAAACTCAAACACCCTGGATCAACTGGTCAACACCCCCACCAGAAGTGACAACATATTGGACCTGGTCATCACCAACATGGGCTACCGGTGTTCCACACTGGAGGTCAACCCCTCGCTGGTTAGATCTGACCATAAACTAATCACTCTGGATATCCACATTCTGCCACCATCTCCGGTCAGAGAAACCAATGTGAAAAACATTTCAAAAGCAAACTTCACGTTACTTAAGACCGAGGTGGGAAGTTTCAAAGCCCCTATGCTAAAGGATAATGCTGTCCAAGCTGCAAAATCCTTTACTACTGCACTCTACAGACACCTACAAGAATGCATAGATCATGCTATCCCAAACAAAATCAAGACTCACTCCTCCAAGAAAAGGAAACCAGTCTGGTGGACCCCTGCCATAAACAAGCTATACAATAGAAGAAGGAAACTAGTACAGAAAAGAGTAAAATCCCAAGAAGGGAAGACATCCCTAATCAGTATCAGCAAGAAACTATGTTCCCTCATAAAATCATCCAAGGCTAGCTTCGAAAAAAAAATTGCCATGGACTCCAAAGATAACCACAAGGTATTCTTTAGCTATGTCAAAAATCTAAGTAGCAATTCTCAGAGCTGCTCAGAGTTAGTGCAGAATGGCACAAAATACACTGAACTGACCGATATAGCCAACATCCTGGCAGACAGGCTCAGTGCAAGCTTCACCCCCCCTCTCATCCCCAAAAGGGCTCATAACTATACCAGAAGAATGTAGTGCCCCTGAAATCACAGGCACTCAGGTTAAAACAGCCCTCTCCAAAGCCAAAAACACAGTATCAATGGGACCAGACAGTGTCCCAGGCTACGTCCTACATGAGCTCAAAGATGAACTAACCCCTCACCTAAACACACTGTTTAAACTCAGCCTCTCCACAGGCTACATGCCCCCAGAGTGGCGCACAGCAATGGTTATTCTGCTCCACAAAGGTGGAGCCACAACAGACCCTGGGAACTATTGCCCTATAAGCCTGACTAACTTGGTCTGCAAAGCTATGGAGTGCATCATCGTGAATTTCATTAACAGAGACATTGGAAACCTCCAAACACTGGACCCTACCCAGTTCGGCTTTGTTAAGGGCAGATCATGCCTCCTAAATCTGGTGGACTTCTTTGAGACAGTTACCAAGGCTATAGATGAGGGAAAGGTGGTCCACACAACCTACCTAGACCTCGCAAAGGCCTTCGACACCATTCCCCGCTCAGGTACTATAGACAAGCTCACCAGCCTAAACATAAACCCTATGTCACGAGATGGGTTGCCAACTGGCTCACGGACAGAACCCACATGGTAAGAGTTGCAGGAGCTAGGTCTGACTCTAAACCGGTTACAAGTGGCATTCCCCAGGGCTCAGTCCTAGGACCCCTCCTGTTCACAATATACTTCTCAGAGGTACAGGCAAGCACAGGAGGACTATGGCTGACCCAGTTCACAGACGACTGCAAACTAGGGGCTATAATTGACTCTCCGGCTGACACAGACATCCTTCAAAAGGGTCTCACTGAGACAGATACCTGGTGTCAAAACCATGGCCTCAAGCTAAATGCCAAAAAGTGCATAGTCATCCCCTTTGGAAAAAAACAAAGTATCCAAAAACTACCACATAGGTGGTAGCCCCCTAAATACGGAAGACGTAATAAGGGATCTGGGGATTCAAGTAGATAGTAACCTCTCCTTTGATAATCACATTGCCAAAGTGGTTAGATAATCCTTCTATGTGGCCCATCTAATCACAAAAGGGTTTGCATCCAGATCAAAAGAGTTCATTTGGCCCCTCTACGCATCACTCATCAGACCCATCATAGAGTACAATGCCCTATTTGGGATGTACCTTACAAGACACCTGCAACAACTGGAATGACCACAAAAGTTCCTCACCAAGAGGATCACTGGCCTCAAGCAGATGCCCTATACAGCTCGACTGAAAAAACTCCAGCTGTACTCAGTTGCATACCATCTACTCAGAGGTGATCTCTGCCTGACATACAAGGCCATGTCCAACCCAGAATTGATGGACATGCTCCACCTAAAGAAAACCATATCTCCTCGAGCCACATGCTCCAGGGATCTAAATGTCACCACAACAATAAATAGGACATGCTGGAGGGATAAATTCCTGTCCCAGAGACTTCCCATGTTCTGGAACAAGATTCCAATCTACATTAGGCTCAGCTCTTCACCAACCTTCTTCAAGAGAAACCTTGACGAGTAAATGGGAAACAGAAAGTTTACCCCAGGGATCACTTTAATGGCTCTGCTGGACAGAGGCACAGGGAACTAATCTAAGGGGGGGGGGGTGAAAGCCAACACATTCCGGCTAGGCTTATAAATGCCTTCGGGCAGATAGCCTAGTACCTACCTATGAACCTATGAACCTATGAACATTGATTTCAGTCTGTCTGCATAAGACAGATCTTGAAGACACTACAAGCTGTAATGTTCTAATGGAAATGTTTACTCCTTTGTAAGGAACCTTTGTGGTCTCAACTATTGCTGCAGATGTTTGGAAAGGAACATAACAAAGGGAGCATTGTACTCTATTATTGGCTTGATGAGGGAAGAGTACAGGGTGGTTATAACTTTTTTTTTTCTGGAGGCAATGCCCTTACTTATGAGTTGAACAATGTAAAATGCCCTTCTTACCACAGCAGAGACATGGTGATCAAAGTTAAGGTTGTTATCAATCTGTGTGCCCAGACCTCACACCACTGACTGTGTGCTTAGGGTATTGCTATTGATGTGGTAGCTTGCAGGAACATCACCCTTGCTGAAGGGGATAATAATGCATTTTTTTGCATTAAGTTTAAGACCATGAGTTTGGCACCAGCCATTAGTCTCTGTAAGAACTTCTTGCTGGATGTTAACATCGCTAGGGGTTTCAATGATTGCTCAAAGTTTGTAGTCATCAGCAAACTTTGTCAACCACAGTCCTTTAGTTTTAGCCTGCACTTCAGAGATGTAGATTCTGAACAGTAGGGGACCCAGAACTGATCCCTATAGAACACTACTGGTCACAGGTCTGCTGGAGGAGGTGGAGTTGCCTGTTTTGACCATATGAGTTCTATCAATGAGCCAGTTTGCAACCCACATGGCAATATATGGGTTGATACCCAGTCAGCTGGGTGAGTTTATCAATGATGTCTGAGTGGGGGATTGTGTCAAAGACCTTGGCTAAGTCTAAGTAGGCTGTATGCACAGATTTACCCTCGTCTAGAGCTTTGGTGACTGTCTCAAAGCAGTCCATCAAGTTTAACAAGCATGATTTCCCCTTGACAAAGCCAAACAGGGTGGGGTTGAGCATTTGGAGATTTCCTATATCATTATAATTAAGGTCCATGATGATGCGATCCATAGCCTTGTAGATAAGGCTGGTCAGGTTAATGGGTATGCAGTTCCTGGGGTCTATGGATATACCCTCTTTGTGCAAAGGGATAATGGTAGCTATTTCCCATTCTGCTGGGATTAAGTCAGTGTTTAGGCTGTGATTGAAAAGTGTGTTCAATGGCATGTTGTCTGGTCTTATAGAGGCTGTGTTTTTGGCCTTGGAGAGAGCATTTCAGACCTGCTCCTTGGAGATACTAGGTGGGAGACAGGTGTTTGTGATGCTTTGGGGTATATGTGGAGGAAACAAGAGAGTGAAGTTTTCACTGAACCTGTCTGCCAGCAAGTTTGCTATATTCACAGGTTCTATATATGTAGTACCATTAACTATGAGTTTAGTGCAAATCTCGGCTTTCCCTTTGAGGTTATGGATGTAGCTGAACACCTTGTGGTTATCCTTAGTTAGGGAAGCTAATTTGGATTCATAGCTAGCTTTGGAGGACTTCACTGGGAGTCTTGTTTGCTTGTTTAAGTTGAGAAGGGAGTGTTTCGAGTTTTGAAACTGTTCCTTCCTGTTCTTAGACAATTTCTTTCTCTGATTGTATAGCCTATTAACGGAAGTTGTCCACCAGGCAGTTTGTTTTTCCTTTAAGAACTTGCTTTTGTTCTACCAGGTTCAGCAGAGTCAATACAATTGTACTGGTGCCTGTATAAATCATTGGTGTATAACTCAGCATAGGTGTCTGTTCCATCAGTGGGAGGAAGGGCTAAGAAGCTATTTTTGCCGTCACATAACAGGTTGTAATTGGCCTTGGAGAAGTTATTTAGTCTAGTTGTTGCTGGGGTGGAGAGGGGGCTTATATTATAGTTACTTCTAGTGAGACTGATTTGTGGTCAGATATCACCAGGGATGGCCACACACTGGGTGTGGTGCAGCGGTCTCCCATGTTGGTGAGCATCAGGTCCAGGATGTTTGAGCCCCTTGTGGGTGTGTCAACCAACTGGTCGAGGGCATTGGAGTTAATGAAGTCCATGAACCTTTGGGCAAGTGAGTTAGAACATGTATAATTTACCCAGTCTATGGATGAGTAATTAAAGTCACCCAAAACCAGGGTGTCTGGTTGTGCAGGAGACCCTGAATTTTCTTAGTTAGAAATATCTGAGGTCTCTCAAGTTGCTTCAGGTGTCTGGTATGGTACATACCAAAGGGAGCATTATATTCAATAATAGGTCTGATGAGGGATGAGTACAGGGGAGTTATAACCTCTTTTGCTCTTGAGGCGATGCCTTTGCTAATCAGGTGAGCAATGTAGAATGCCTTCCTCAACACAGTAGACACATGGTGGTCAAAGCTGAGGTCACAGTCAACTTGTGTTCCCAGATCCCTTACTTCTGAATTGGTACTTAGGGCATTATTGTTTATTTTATAATCAGCAGGGATGTGTTTTCTTCTGGAGAGGAAGTCCCGCCTCCAGCTAGCACTGTCAACCAGACTACACCAGCAGTTACAATGGCGATGGAGAGAATTGAATCTATGATAAATAGAGTTTTTATTAATTACACACAACCCCTTTTTCTTTTAATGGAACCTTTTCAGATAAATAAGAGAAGGCAGGGAGCCAGATCATGGAGTCAAGGAAGGAGAGGGTGAGTTCGGCAAACACAAGCTGGAGAAATCAGAAGAGTCTTCAGAAACACGTGGAGCAACTCACAAATAATTTAGTTGTGAATATTTCATCCCTCACTGTTACTGAAGCACAAATTTCTCTTTTGAACCTTCATATGTACCTTCTAAAAGGTCAGATCTTACTGATGTTTATTTGAATTTGTAACTGTTTGCCAGGAATGTTAGTGTTTCAGCAATATTTAAACAAGAAAGTAATTATGATGTTAATTACTTTTGAAAAACTAGCATTTTTACACTTAAAATGCATCCTAGTGTTGAAGCTTTCACACAAGTCTGTGAGGAAGAAATAAGGGAAAATTTAGTAGTAAAAATAAATCAGCCCTGTTTAATTTAAATTATGCTGAGAATCAAGCGCTTTTAGAACTGAAAGAAGCTAGCTCAATAGAAATTTGTCTAGCTGATAAAGGCAGATGAATAGTTTTTTCAAACAAGGACATTCATATACAAAGAATGAGAGATTTACTGCAAGACATGGCAACTTTTATTACTGTGAGTAGACCGGTAGTTCAGGCAATTATTGAGAAAGTACTGTTCCTGATTTTTGAATTTTTAATGTAACATGCTATAAATGAGGATCTGTTTAAATATTTCTGTATAGAATATCCTACAATCCCCATTATTTATGGACTCCCCAAGATACGTAAAGATCCAGACAGCCCACCCATGCATCCCATAGTTTCTAGCTGGGGGTGGGTCGCTGAGACTGTATCTATTTTTGTTGAGAAGAATTTGCATCCAGTTATGGAGAATATTAACAAGAGTCTGCATGTCCTCCCCGCGGTTGGGTGGGCATTCAAAAGACATGCGTAAATGGGCATGCCTTTGTTGAAGGTTAAACGTCGAGCTGGCACCTCGGCATTCGTGAAAATCTACTGCCAATCATTAGCGGACCGGAGTTCCCTTGTGGCGACCCCTAACCAGGAAAAGCTGAAAGACAACAACAATAACATTAAAAGACACTAAAACATTTTTAGAAGACTTATTTGAAGTTATTGAATCCATGGATAGTAACATAGAATATTATTTTGCCACTATGGATATAGCTTCTCTCTTTATAGTCATTCCTAATGACTGGGGGATAGAAAATGTTTGAATGTTATTAAAAAAACAACGTGCTTATCTGAATGACAGAATTAATCTTATATGTAGTCTTCTAGAAATTTTTCTAGAAAATAATGTTTTCTTGTTTGGTAAAGAATTTTATCTCCAAAAGGTTGGCTTAGCAATGGACACAGCATGCGCAAACAGCTACGCCAACCTAGTTTTAACTCAACTGGAAAGAGATCAAGTTTTGGTTGATAATGACTTTTCTACCTATGTGCACTGGTATAAATGATTTGTGGATGATATTTTTATTTTATGGAAAGCCAGTGAAGAACTACTGTTACAGTTTGTTGATTTTTTGCATAGCACCACGTCCTTTTTGAAATTGTCAATCAAATATTCTCAGAAAAGCATGGAACTTTTGGATGTATGTATTTGTAAGTCTGACACAGGTACACTGAAATCTAGTATATATAAGAAAGAAACTAAGAATAATGCGTATTTGCATAAAAATAGCATGCATCCTCGTCACATTTCGATAAATGTACTTAAGTCCCAATTTCTCAGAACAATGAGATTACATAATGATGATAAACAATTACAAATAGCATTTAATAATCTGAAATCAGATTTCATAGAGAGAGGTTATAAAGACAAAGATATCAACTCTTGTATTAATTCCATTATGCTAGAAAGAGAAGGATCAGGGAGAACATACTATTCAAAAAGAACTTTAAATGCCACTGAAGCTCTAGTAATACCAACTAGAAGTAGCACTAGATTTCCCTTAACTTTCTCCAATGACAGAGGAGCTATAAGCAAAATAATTTTATTTATTTTTATTTATTTTATTTTACATTTGTTAACCTAGAAATTCCAACTGGACAGGGTCCATTTACAGCGGAGGCCCGGGGAGAATAGCTCCACAAAAGAAAAAACATTTTTTTACAGAGTAGTACAAAACAAGAGCAGAATATTTATATACAGGGTAGAATAGTAACCACAAAGATTATTAAAGAAAAAATGTTCAGATATTTACAATAGAAATGCAAGCAGACAATTTACGTTGGTAGTAAAAGAAGTTACAAATAGCAGAGGTAGAAGCTACTTATAGGCTGAACTCAATAAATTATTTGAGTTGTAGTGCTATACAAGAGTGACAGCACCTAACTTGGAAGGGTTGGAGGAGGAAAAGGCTAGGAAAGTTGTAAGTTTACGTAATACAGGGACACAGCCAGGTATTGATTAGATGTGATTTGAGGGAGTTTTTAAAGTGTGAGGTAGTGTTGGCATTGATCAGTGATGGGGGGAGGCAGGTCCAGTTCCTAGCAACGGAGTGGGAATAAAGCACTTTTCCTGCAGTATTATTTGCTCTAGTTATACAGAGGAGAGTTCTATCACAAGAACGGAGAGGGTGATTAGCTGTGTAGTTTATAAGTAGTTGAGTTAGTGATGGGGTTTTATTAGGGTATTTGAGAATATAGTAAGCAGTGACTAACTGGTGGTAATTAAGTAGCTGAGGTAGTTCTAGTCAATTTAGGTCTCTTAGAGCAACACAATGATGTGTTCAGAAGGAGGTATATTTAACAAACTTTGCTATCTTATCGTAGCATGACTCAAGTTTTCTAGATCTGTTTTCTGATTTGGGTGAAAATTGGTGCTGCATGCATTAGTATGGACAATAAATGAGTCTGAGCTAGAGTGAGTCTTGCTTGGTCTGAGAGAAAGTTTTTGTGTCTATATAGTGTGCCCATTTTTTTGTAAACTTTATTTATGGTTTGTGAGATATGAACATCGAAGTAAAGGTTTTTGTCAATTTCAATGCCAGGTAGTTTGGTATGGTTAGAAGGGGAAATAGTAGTATCATTTTTAGAAGTGATGGTGAAGGATAGAGTAGAGGTTTTTGATTTGTTAGGGGTAAATAGTAGTCATTTAGTTTTGTTAGGGTTTAGGATGAGTTGAATATCAGAAATTCATTTTTCAACAGAGTTAAAGGTTTCCTGGGTAAGTTGTTGCAGAATGGATAGAGATGGGGCTGTACAGCTGAAAGTTGAATCATCTGCATATTGAATAAGTGTGGCATGATGGGATGAACTATTTAGATTATTGGTGTAGATAGAAAAGAGAAGTGGACCCAGTATTGAGCCTTGTGGGATACCTATGGTGGTGAGAAATTGAGGGGACAATGTACCTTGCCATTGGACTGACTGTTGCCTATCAGATAAGTAGTTTGTGAACCAGGCAATGGTAGATGGGGCAAAAGATAGTGAGGCAAGAGAATTTAGTAGAATGAGGTGTGAAACCATGTCAAATGCTTTGGAGAGATCCAAAAATTGGCAGATGTGAAGCTATAGTTGTTAATATATAAATTAACTAGATTAGTGAAAGAGAGAAGAGCAGTGGTAGTACTATGATGTGGGCGGAAGTCATGTTGTGTGGTAGACAGTAGTTGATGAGTGCTAAGGAATTTCATGATTTGGGAGTGGATACACTTCTCCAGAATTTTAGAAAGAGGGGATCGACTAGCAATGGGTCGGTAGTTTGAGAAGTCATAAGAGTTCCCAGCTTTATGAAGAGGAATGATATATGAAACTTTGCAGAGTTTTGGTACATAAGATTCCTGTATGGAGTGGTTTATAAGGATGGAGACTGGGTAAGATATGGATTCAGCAGCCAGTTTTAGGAAGTTTGCAGGTTGGTTATAGGATGCAAGGGTAGTAGGTTTTAGTTTTAGAAGGAGCTTTTTGATTATAGAAGTGGGGACTGGTGAAAGAGTAAGGGGAGGAATGCTTTCTGGTTGATTAGTAGGGGTGCACAAAGGGCTATTTTTGGATATCTGGTTGGATATTACCAGAATGGATTTTATAAAGTGGTGGTTAAATTGACTGGCTATGTCAATGTTATTGTTTGTGGATTTAGGGACTGGAGTAGTGGTTCTCCCTGATTTTTAGTAAGGAGTTGATAGACTGCCTTAATTTTTGTGGGGTTTTTTTGAGTATTTGCTTTGGGCCCCTAGGAAGTAGTTCTGTTTATCCTATCTGGTCTGTAGTTTGGCCTGATTTCGAAGCTGTTGGCAGTTTTGTTTACAACAGATGGTATTTTCCTTTTTCCATATTTTCCAGGCTTTATCTCTGTGGTTTAGTAGGACTCTAGTTCCTCTACTTAGCCGTGCTGCATAGTTGGCTTTCACTCTAACTTTCCTAGAAGGGGCAAGTCTGTTAAGGATGTTGATAAAAGTAGCATTAAAGTAGTCAACTACCTGGTCTAATTCAAGGGTTTTTAGAGGGTTCCAGTTACAATGACTTAGGACAGTGTTGAGGTTATTAGGGTTTAAGTTGCAATCATCTCATACTAGTCTATGAATTATGGTTTTCAGTATTTCAGTTTTTGTAGTAGGAATGTGGGGAGTTGGTCACTGAGGCCATCTGGTAGGACACCTGTCTGGTAATTTTGTTTGGGGTAATTGACCAGTATCCAATCCAGAATGGATTGTCTATGTGTTCTTTTGTCTGTTCTAGTAGGTTCTTGAATTAGTTGAGAGAACCCATAGAGACTGTTGGGATTAGTGGGGTTTTTGGAGTTATAGTCTGTCCAGTCAGTGTTCAAGTCACTTAGTAGTATAGTTTCTTGCGGTAGATTGTCTTTTGTCCACTGTAAGATTTCTTCAGTTATGGTAGAGTTGCTTCCTGCAGGAATGCAACAACAGAGAATGTTGATTTTTTTTTGTTTTGTTTAAGCAAAGGACTGAAGAAAAAATTTCGGCGGTATGGAATTTAGGTACAGGGGTTTGAAGGAGTTGGAGGTTAAGTGTGTTTTTAAAGAGAATAGCTACTCCACCTCCTTTTTTGCCTACTCTATCCAGTCTTAGGGTATTATAACCTGGGGGAGGAATTCTTCATTTTGGATTCTAGGTTTTAGCCATGTCTCTGTGATGATAATATGTGATAATTAAGAAGAATTGGAATATATTGCATGTGAACGAGGAGCTTAGGGATTTTATTACTGATAAACCGCAATTTTCTTTTAAGAATAACATGTCTCTTAAAAGACACTTATGCTACAAGAAACATAGTCAGACATCAAATGTTATTTCTCATAGGTGTGGTACATATGCTTGTAGACACTGTAATGCCTGTAACCATTTATATTCAGGTATTTGTTTTACACATCCCTATTCAATAGATTTTTCTTTTTATGCAGACTGCTCATCTAAAAATCTTGCCTATTATAGTTTCTGTAGTACGTGCAGAGTTTATTATATAGGTAAAGCTAATGGTACATTCAGAGAGCATATACAACAACATAATCGTGATATCAGTAACTGTGAACAGACCAGTGCCTTAGCTAAACATATACTTGCATTTGGCCACAGCATAAATTTAAGATTTTTTGTTTTGGAAATAATACAGGAAAATGAGTGGGGAGGAAATCTTAGAATTAAAACAGAAGCTTGTGAACAAAAATGGATTCTTTATTTCCAGGCAGATAAAACACCTGGTATTAATGAAACCATATAATTAAAACCTTTTTTATACACACATCCTTTTAAGCATTAAAAAGTATTGGCTTTTTAAGAGTTAATTAATTTTAGAAGTTAATTGGGTTTGCAGAGAGACGCTCACTGATAGGATGTTGCTTTTTTAAATTCTGTGATTTTGTATTATGTTATTGTCTGATGAAGTGGGCTTGAACCGTAAAAGCACTTACCTGTTTTATTAAACTTTTGTACTTCTGCCTACTTGGGTCTCAGCGCTGTTTTTATCTATTTCTATTTACCTTGAAAAGAATCACTCCATTGTATATTCACAACTTTACAGGGTCTATTTCAGAAAGTCACGTGAAGACCTAACTTCCTGTTTCTTTTTTTTTTGGTGGGGGGGGATTTCAGTCAGTATCCATTTATATAATCTTTTTTTGCATAAATTTATTTATTATACATATGATTTACCAAGTTGTAAAAATGTCAAAACATCATATTGGACAATATTAGAAAAAAAATCAATGAATCAAATAGTTTTATCTATTAAAATGAGTAATCATGTAATGTAACATGGGAAAATAACATTTCTTATATCAGCAATACAGAACATTGAAACAGGAAATTGCAGGTATAGCCATTATTCTTATGAGGGAATGGCTTCCTAGTATTAGACATAGAGACAGAAAGGAAATAAAAAAAACTACCAGTTATGTACATTTTAGCCCAACAATATTTAAACACTCGCCTTCAGTTTTGTTGCTAAAATGAAAAGAATGTCATGTATTATTTGTTTTAAGAACTAATAACACTGTGCCTTAGCATCCAGAAACAGAACCTATTCCCGTGTTCTCTGTAGATGGATTGATAGTAGGGTCATAAACAGAAATACCCATTGTGAGACATATGCGAGAAATTAAGACTGAAGTGCTGCTAACACAGAGGAACATTTTTATATAAAGGGTATTTCCTTGTTCTTCCTTTTAGATATAGAAAGCTTTGCATCATGTTTATAGAGCAAGATCAGCCAGCATCCAGATATAAAGGCATTGTAACCATCCTCCACCTTCTTGTAATAGCCTTTTTGGTTGCCAGAGTCATGGTACAAAGCATTTGATTCAAATTCCTCTTCTGGTTCATGATCCATTAAAAAATATGTTTTCCAGCTCTGTGATATATTGTGGAAATATCTTGTTAAGCTTATCATAAAAGTCCATCCAGTATTTTGCTAAAGTGGGGCATTCCCATATAATCTTCTTTCAAGAGGTCACATAGTGTGTCTGTTGACACCTCCAACAATGAGGAGGAGCATTGAGAAACCATTTAGATACTAGCTCAGGTGTTAAGAATAGTTGCTGGAGGTACTTCCAGGCAAATAAGCTTCACCTGGGAGAAGATGTGGATTTAAAGGGACACCTTAGGTAGGAGAAGACTATTGAACTGTTGTCTTCTTCTTAGTTTCTCTTTGATGTCTCTGTATTATTTTTCACTGGACTATAAAATGCACCCACCAAGATAGCAGTAAAGTTAAAAGTACTAAACTTGGTCTGGTGACTGAGGCACACTGCTATCTCCAAAGTTTGAAGTAGCAAGGAACTGACAAATATTTCAACTTGACTCTCTAAAGGTGTTCTCCGATGCATAGACCTCAAATAGTGGTATTGCAACTCATGTGTCAGTGAAATATCATATTCTTCAGTTAGCTCCTCGAAGGAGGTGGGTGGAAAGTTATGATACAGTTTCTAGGTGAAAAGCAAATTCTAGTCCCACCATATCTTCCAGGGGAAACTTTCCCTGGGATCACTAAATATTGGGCGGGCACCATAAGGGAGACACAATGAGAGCAAAGTGGGAAAATGAACTAATTTGACAAATGTGTCACAGAAGGCAGGTAAAAGGTGCTCTAATATTGAAAGGTACCAATTGTTGCTGAACCAGGATGTAGGCCTGCAGCTACGGCAAACTACATGGATGAATTGTAGGACAGTTAGTGCCATTTGTCTCATCCTTTGGTACTTAAAAGTGAGTATAAACTTCCTACTCCATGTTTAACAACCAGGCAAGGACCAATCATGTCTGGTACAATTCCCCAAATAGCCGAACTAGCATTGCTTGAAATGCCATAAAGCGTTATGTCTCCTAAATGTTTTGGGGTGTAATCAGGAGCCAGAGTGCCCTATGGATAGAGGAAAAACATAACAACTCCAATTTTTTTCTACTCCATCTCTATAACATAGTGTAGGTTTAGTAGGATACTAAGTAGGATATAAAGATTTTTAGGATATAACACCATTGCAGAATGATAAGGTCAAAAGGCAAGTTCCATTTCTTCCACTCCTGGATACTTGAGCCTATTATTTGCTGAATAAATTTCAAATTTAGATCCCCAGTCTTTTTTGGTGTTGAAGCAAGAGTAACATGATGGTATTTCAGAAAAGGCAGATTAAGGGTACATCCCTGTCTATTTTCTTCCACTAGAGAGATGGAGGAAGTTTGCAAAATTAAGGAAAACTTAACTCGAATTACTCTTGTAACTCCATATGTAATACCACTGTGAGAGAATATGTCAGTTATGTAAATGCTCTGAGAAGGGATTGTTAAGGAAAACTATCAAGTCATATGCAGTTACTGCCACCCTGCTTACCAAATAAATGCTTTCAGAGTACAAGTCTAGTTCAGGCAAGGCCTGCGGGTCTATATTGTATCATCGGGTGATGAAAAGAGCAAATGCTCTTTCATTGATCCGATAATGTTGAAAGGAGAAAATAACGAAGTCACGGAACATCATATTTTTTCTACGGAAAAAAATTGGTGGGCCATCTTTGGGACTTTGCCATTTTCTCTATTATGGTGCGATCTCAGAGTTGGTATAGTTAAGTAGGGGGGGATTGTGTTTAATTTTTTTATTTTTTATTTTTTTTGCGGAGCAGCAAATTTTTTTCCCCTGGGAAAGAATTTGCTGTTCCGTGTGCTTGTGTTTTTGTGATTTCAACATTATTGATTCGATGAATGAGCACTCGCTCTTTTCATCATCCGATAATGTGATATAAACCCGGGTCTGCCGTGAGGTTACAACTAGTGGTTCCCTGGCCAATATAAACAATAGTGGCATTAGCAGGCACCCTGCCTAACTCCCTTTGTTATAACTAAAGAGCTACAGATGTATGGCATTGCTGTGATCACTGCAAGTTAACCCACAATAAACAAAGAAGATGGCCTCCCGGAATGTAGTTGAGAGCATATATACTGCTAAGACCTGTGCTAAGTATTCCCATGGAATGTTGTTGAATGCCTTCTCTGCATCTACTGAAAATAGTATGACTGGAAGTTTACAAATTAAACCCATTCCCAGTCATTGTATTGCTTTCAGTGACCCTACCTTTAAAAAAAATTAGCCTTGTTGGGATGAATTAAAGATGGTAGCAAAGATGCTACCCTCTCCACCCATATATTCATATATGTTTTACTATCTATGTTAAGGAGAGATATTGGATAATAATTTTATGGAAGTGATGGATCTTTATCTGGTTTCCAACAGGGGAGATGTATAGATTGCTTCCACTAGGGGGAACCCCTCGTCCAGTGGCAGCTGACAAAGAGGGCTTCCAAAATAAATTAAAACATGGGATAGGAAGAGATGTGTATAGTTTGACAAAAGGTCAGCCATTCTCTGCACTTTATTTACCTTCAATTTCTTAACGCCATTGTACATATTTTGTATGGTGATAGGAGTCTCAACTACTTGGGCCTGTTTCTATATTAAGACTGGAAGAATTAAGGGGATAGAAAGCATGTGAGAGAGGCACTGATCTGAAGTGAACTGTCTACTTGTATTGTAAAATTCCTGCTAACAATCCTGAAGAGAACAATGATCTGCAAAGTATTCAGCCCCTCTGAACTAGTTTTAGATCTATAATTTGCTAGAGGGGAGAAGACTTTAGCATTCTTTCTTGCCTTCCTTACTAGTCTTGATATCACAGGTAAGATAATGCCATAGTACTGAAGTTGTAGCCCATCTAAGGCTAATTCTGCTTTCTTACTTAAAATGTCCTGAATTTTCTGCTTTACTGAAGACAACACATGTGATTTAGAAGATGTTTTTCCTGTGGAACTGTGAACCAATTCCTGAAAGTACTAATGTTATAAAAAATTCAGTTCAACATTCCATTTTTTGCAAGGCCAGTTGTCTATGTACATAGCCTAGCATGTATAAATACCTTGTATGCTTCACAAAGAATAGGCATGCCTCAAGCATGTGTACTGCCCAAAAATCTTGAGCAAGTTTAATCAAAATTTGTGCCAAATCAGGTCTCCTGGTATAAGCAGAGTAGAGGGTCCAGTACTTAGGGGGTAATGGGCCTGGATCCTTAAGGGTATACTCTCTGGCATCATGGTCTGAATATGGACAGCTCAGTAACCTCATAGATTGGCTGAAAGTGTAAAAATAATCTTCAAAGTAAATTCCAGCAGTTCTGGTAGAGGTTGAAAACCTTGAGGAAAGATAGGTAAACCTCCTGTGGGTGATCTGAATATGTGCACCTAAATCATAAAGAGACATAAATTTAACCCAGGACTGCAGGCACCTATCATTAGGGGTTAACTGAAAAGACCAGATAGCTGAGGTGTCAAAAGGTACCAGTACAGAGTTAAAGTCTCATCAGAAGCAAGTACACTTTTGATTCCTTTATATCAAGCAAAGGTGCTGGCTTAATCCTACTGATAGTAATGGAAGGAGGAACATAATTATAGACTAATGTTAGAACTCATGATCCCATTTTGAATACTGCCCCAGCCAGCTCCCCATCCTGCTAAAGCAATGTGCAACTGGAAATATTGAGTTAGAACCTTTACAACCCTTTACACTTTCCAGAGTAATAAGGGGAAAAAACAACCACTTTGTACCCCCAAAGCTCCAGCTTAGCATGGTCGATTTCAGATAAATGTGTCTCCTGAAGGACTAGTATTTCTGGAGAATGGTGCCTCATTATAGTACGTAAACAAGATAATTTGATAGGAGAGTTTAGACCATTCACAGTAAAGCTAAGTAAGTCCATGCAAACAATAGTGCAAAAGGAGATTAGCCATCCTATCAAATTACTCAGAATATCGATGACTACGATCTGTTTGCTGATCATAACCTCCTTATTATTCTTTATGAGACATTGATGCCAAGAAATGCACCTTGAGAGTGAAGCCCAAGTGAAGAATCTTGGCATCCATGTTGACAGGGCATAATTAAAGGTTATGATCAGATATATGATCATAATTCTTTATAGTGTATAGAGCTTTATCTGCTCCAAGTACTAGTTGTTACAGGAGAAAAAAATGCTAAGTGTTTTGATGGATGCCAAAGCCATAAAGCAGTTAGTATCCACTGTTAGAATGACAATGTAACACTGTCCATTATGTTTGCATTCACCTTGCCATGCCTCTCAAGTGTCCAGAGTTTCACAGAATGTCCAGATTTATGCTTCATATGTTTGATCTGTTCCTCATAAAATCTTTAGTTTTTGGACAAATCTATGAATATTTAAGTTAATAAATAATAAGATACATTTGCATTTCAAACATCATAATCTTCAGAAAATACAGTTCAACACATATCCTGTTATTCTAGCTACTTTCTAAATTTATAACAGGAAGTCAGGGATGTGTTACCCATATGGACAGCAAGCAGAAACAAATGTACTTTTTATTTTTCTGCTGTCTTTGCTCAGCAGTACTGGCAGATTTGCCTGCTTAGCATGAGACCCAACCTTAACAAGTTAAGCAGTGGGTGCTTAACCTTTGTTAAGATTGGGTCTTGCAATATGGTAGCACTTAACAGATTTGTCTTTTTCCAGATATTGGAACATAATCACCACCCATACCTCTCAACTGTCCAGATTTTCACAGAATGTCCAGATTTTTCCCTCATACTTTTGGTATGTTTCTCATAAAATTTTGTTCTTCTGGCAAACACTGGCAAATTATTGAGGAGTGAAGACAGAAAATAAAGATAGATAGATGAGTTTCTGACTTCATAACCTTTAGAAAATCCATGCTAATGCAAAACTTGTTATTCTATCAACTTTATAAGTTTCTAAGAGCAATATTTAAAACATATCCCTATTTTTGGGCTTCTGCCCCCCCCCCCATTATTTATGGCTTTGTCCAGATTTCATGCTCTTTGTGGTTGAGAGGTATGTCACCATGATCCATTCACTACAATCATGTTATGCTCATATAATGCCGCAAGAGTGAGGGAAACTTTAGCACAGGCAAAGACCTGTTCTCCTGGGTGAGCTAATGAAAAAGTACAATGGGTTTTCTGCAACATTGCAAGGAAAAATTAAATAAAAGTACAACTGATCATACTTTAGTGTAATAAAACAAACAAACAAAACTCATTTAATCGCCATTTTTTTCTTATTAGGAAATATGAATTAAATTTGATAAAACTGTGTACACTATAGTTTATAGCTTTGAAGGTTGTAATGTAAAGAAATCTTTGTACTTCAATCCCTCTTTTTACCATTGAAGATGTCAAGTCCTGTATTGAATTGTGTAACCCATTCCTCATTTTCTGAGCTTCCATTAAATATTTTTGAGACTGTAAAATAATACTGCAAACTAAGTCCCTGCAATGGGTTTACTGGCCAAAAATGTGACCAACTATGAACACAGAAAACCTCAGACATTTGCTTGTAATCTTTGTCCCTTTACCTATCAGTTATAATCATGTTTAACCTGCAAGCAGCAGAGCATAACCTCTTTAAACATTGATGCTGCTTAAATATACTATAGACTTTTTGTTATTTCAGCCTTACAGACTAGGAGAGTTTTCCCTACCTGAATCAAGGCTATTCCTACCTTTTTTCCACCTTGTAGATTAAGTATTTTAGGGTGAAGATTCCAGTGCTCAGCTAAACCCACTCTATTCACCCTCGCTTCGCTTGGGCTCACTCTTCTCCCCTACCCTACCCCCATTCCCAACCACACTCACTTTCCTGTACCTTATAGTTATCTGCAACCACACCCTTTCCAATCTATTCAACCACACTGCTGCCTCATTTAGCCCCTCTCCTCTACTCCACCTAACAGTACATAACCGCACCTCTATCCACACTCACTTCCATACCACTACTCTCTACTCCCCACCCATTCATACTATCCAGCATGCATTTTCACTACTATAGGCTAACAAATACAATTCTAATACTATTTCTCTACATCACCAACAACTCCACCTCTCTCCACATATACCATGTTAAACCCATCCAATCTCCAACATTTCTTATATCAATCTCCAACCCTCCAAGCCACTCCTTCTCTATCTGCTCTCACCTATATAATAACTCTACCTGTCTACTTGTCTCTTTCAGACACTTACCTACCAACTGTCCTAATTACCCTTCCTACCAACACCATAAACTTACTAACAAACAAAGACAACTCATGTTACACTCCATCACAGAAATCAAGCTCCGTGCAGACATCCATCTAAACCCAGGTCCCAGTAACACCCCTTCCTCTCCCTACATGTCAGCACTCTTTTCTCAGTCCCACTCACACTCTCATCCTTTCTCCCCACTCCCAAAATCATCCAACTCTGACCTGCTATTCAACGATTTCAACCTTTGTAGTGTAATGAATAAAACCAGTGAATTGCAAGCCATCTTAGTCACCTACTCCCCTGATTTAGCTACAGTAACCTGGTTTAAACCAACATAAAAAACAATGAAATCACCCCTAATGGATATAACATTATCAGGCTAGACAGACTAAATAAAAGTGGTGATGGACTAGCTATACTATTTAAGGAAAACCTGAAAGTTGAATAACTACAATGCACCCCACCTAACATATCCAACTCTGAGACTCTAACCTCTCATCTTGAAATAAACCCTAACAAAACAATAATTATCATAGTTTCCTCCCTCCCTCCAGGCAATAACCTACCCATAATTGAAGATCTGCTTTCTTGGCCATCCAAATTTTCAGGAAGAAGCAATTATACTGGGTGACTTCAAACTTGATTGGAAATCCTGCTCATCCAAAAACCCATCTAACTTCATCATGCTCTACAATTTTACCCAGACCATAAATTGTCCAACTTGCACTGACAAACATTCCAATAAACAGTCTACATTAGACTGGATAATGACCAACAAATACAATCTCAGTTGCATAGCTGGTTGTCTCCCAGACTCTCTCAGTGACCACTCACCTACCTTTCTTTACAAAAACATGTACACACACAATACATCTCCTACAAATATACCCGCCAAAGAAAAAACTTCTCCCCCCAACTTTTAACCAAATTCTTCAACACTGTGACTGGAACCCTCTTAAGTACTTTCAGTTAGATCAGACAGTTCAATTTTTCAACACTACCTTCCTAAACATACTCAATAATCTAGCACCCATGAGGAAAGGTCTCCGAAAATCCAAGCCCCTGCCTTGGTTAACCAAAGAAACCAAATTTTTAATCAAACAAAGGGACAGAGCCTGGTCAGCTTTCAAATCCAGCAAATATACATCTGAAATCACCACCTGTAAACAGCTATGTAATCAAGCTAAAAAGCAAATCAAAGCAGACAAACAGTCATATTTCATGTCATGCCAACAACAGCATCAACTATCTCCCAAGCCCGGCTCACACCCCTACCCCACCACCAGAAACAACAATCAACTCTGACCACATTGCAACTCAAATAAACTCCTACTTCATAAACTCCATGCCCACCCTATTAGACATCACTCTTAGTACCCCACTAACTCTTCCCACCCCACCTCTTGACTATCCAAACAACTTTTCCTTTACTCCCACTCAAACAATCTACATAAAGTCACTCCTCACTCAAACCCTGCTGTCTGGCAGCAGATCACCTCCCTAACAAATTTCTAAAAATTGCAGCACCAACCTACCCCATATCTATACTGATCAATCACACTATTTCTGAGCACTATGTACCACTTCTCAGGGGAAATATCCAAACATCATCCCACTCCACAAAGATGGTCCTTCCAAAGATTTAACTAATTTCTGCCCCATAACTACACTCTCCCCACTACCTAAAATCTTGGAAAAGTGCATTCACAAACAACTCCTTAACCACCTTCTTAATAACAATATATTATCCATTTCACAACACGGCTTAAGACCTAAACATAGTACTTCAACTACTCTAATTTCTTTTACCAACACCATTCAACATCTCCTAAATGAAGGCCAAGCTGTCTCCTCTGTCTTTCTTGACATGTCAAAAGCCTTTGACACCGTTTCCCACCGACTACTTCTAAACAAACTCTCTAACTATGGCCTCAGCTCATCTATTCTGTCGTGGTTTCTCAGCTATCTTTCCAATAGTCAGCAAACCACTATATGGGGAAACACTCTTTCCCCTCTACTCCCCATCTCTGTTGGTGTCCCTCAAGGCTCTATACTTGTTCCTCTCCTCTTTATCTTATTCACAAATGACCTTAACACAGCCACCAAGCTTGCCACTACTGTCCAATATTCTGACGATGCCACCCTTATATGCTCTGCCCCCTCGCCCCTAGAACTCCAATCAAAAATGCAATAATCTTTCCAAAGTATAGATAAACACCTGTCTGAGCACCAACTAATCCTAAACCCTAAGAAACCAAACTAATAATCTTCAAAAATTAAAAAAACAAACCCTGTCAAGCCTCTTTGCCAATCTTCTCCTCAAATGGTACCAAAATTAAACCCGCTACTCATACAAAACCCTAGGGTTCACCATTGATGAAAATCTAACTTTTAAAAAACAAGTCCCTCAGGCAATCTAAAAACTACATATTAAGCTTGGCACCTTATATCGAGCCAGACCATATCTTACCCAAAATGCCAGACTCGCCACTGACCGATCTCTCCTGCTTTCCTACCTCCTCTATGGATCTCATAGTCTCACCAACATTCGTAAGTCTGACCTAACCAACCTGGAATCTTGTTGCAACAAAATTGCCAGGTTTGCCACTAATGCCTCGAGCAGGTCTCATCACTGTGCTACCCTCTCCCATTTAAACTGGCTTGAACTCCCAAACCTATTAACTCTTAACCAACTTACTATGACCCACAAGTTAATCCGCCAACCCTCAAACTGTCCAGCTCTCTCCAGTCTTGTCCAACCTAGTATCAACCCAAGGCCACTTAAACATAAATTTGTGCTAAAGGTCACTTACTCCCACAGCTATTATGGAGACTGTCTCTATTCCAATAAAATTTCCAAACTCTGGAACACCCTTCCTGAAACCATCACCAAAAACCCACACCCTCTTGAGTTCAAACATCTGTTTCATAACTACCTTACTAATAACTGTCTGTGCTCCTGTCATACTTCTGGCTAACTCCACTCAGCCTGTCCCACCTCTTTCAGTTCTTCTACACTCAACATCTCATTTACCACCACCTCTCTTGGAGTATTTTGACTCCCTTTTGGTTCTCTTAACTCTACCTGCATTAAGGCTGTTTGGCACCATTGTTGACTTAATTTTTCCAGTGACTGTTCAAATTTCATGACTATTTCTACTTGTATTCCTGATGTTACATACCATTTGATTTATTTGCTATTTTGCCTCTGTTCATTCATCATTAATGTTTCTGTTCCTAAGCTTGTTATAGAGTTCTGTGTGTTTTTATAATAATCCTATGTATAATATTCCATATGTTAAAATTGTACTGACTAGCATTTTTAACTATGTATTGTAATACTGTTTTTATCTGGAGCTTTTCTTGCCAGGCCTCTGCTAAAAATGGCTCCTGGCCCGATCAGATTTTTCCGGTTAACAAATATAATAAAATAAAATAAAATAAATAAAATGCCACAGTCCAACTCCCAATATTAACTTAAGGAATAAAGAAACAGGATCTTGTTATGGTTACCACCTCAGAGTGATAAGTTGTGACCAGCACCACTTTGGATCTTTTGGGGACTGGGGGATGTTGATGCGCCCCCATTTGTGGTCCATACCTATTTGGACAGGGAAGGAATCCAGTTCATATTATCAGGAATTGAAATAGCAGCATGGTAGTTGAGATACTTTAGAGTCTCCTCTAGTCAAGAAAATACTCAGATACCATCCAACAATTGAATTAGACAGAGAAGAAGGATTTCATGTCTTTATCCTTGAGAAACCACACCAGAGGTGAACCAAATGTCCTTTTATCCATGACCTGTTTAGAGTAGTTGGTATCAGATTGCATTTTCTTTCATAAAGAGGTAATGTCCTTGCCCAGACAAGCAGCCCTGAGGATCTTCTGAAGGTGAGAGAATATTTTTGCCGTAAAGAGAGGAATCAGACTAGCACTGATCTGGGAGGTACCCAGTCTTGGAAGGGGAGCCAGGTGTACTGCACTATTTCTCTCAGTCATGAGTTTAAAAATATTGCCTAGACAAGATTAGTAGGGATCCAAGACTGAATAAAACACAGTATATCTTTTTGTTCAGCACCTGCTTAGATACTCATGTTATTCCGGCACCTTCTGTTCTCTTGATCATCAATGGGATCACTTAATGATCTGTGTAAAGTCTGACTACAATGAGATCTGATGGTCAAATTCCACCATCCAAGTGGACAGGTCCTGGGTAGTTTGCTCCAGTACACCTTTACACTCTGTTACTCCTACCACCATCAATTATATTTCCTACACTTGCAAATGTAAGAAAGACTGAAAATGTTCCATACATAGCTGGAGCTGCAGGACTGTGATTGTCTGGTGTGTTATATCCAATGTTGTATTGCTGGTTTGATGCCGTAAGGGTGCTGTTTACTTGTTTGTGTGTTTATCGGGCAGTATCCGAGAGGAAGCAGCCTTATTGGTAGTGGTTAGATGGGGAGTCAGTGCCTTCCAAAAAAATATCTATCATTACTTTTACCTTTTTCAAAAAGCCATCTCAGCAAGTTGCTGATAATCAATTGTTTGAAAAGCAATGGCAATGAGGTTCCAAAATGAAAGGAGGAACCCTCCCCAGAACAAAGGAGATGTGGTTTATTAAATAATTTGATGTCAAAGAAAGAAGATTCCTGAAGACCAGTGCTGGATCTTTCATTTTTAAACCAGTTTCTTACAGTGCAAGTTCAAAATGTTATCCTTTCACAACGTGTTACCTCTCATTTCCCATATGAATTTTCTGATGACCTTAGACTTAAAAGATGATTGTCATAACAATCTTACAGAGCCAGATTTCAGACAATTCTTAAGGTTTTCTGTATTTGGATTATATCCTCAGTTCTCTTTATTATGCCCCATTCTTTCCATTGCTTCAAGGGTATTTATAAAGTATCCAGCTCCAGTGACAGTCTACTGCAGACTGCAAAGTATTCTATTTTTCTTTATTTGGACAACTTGTTTATCTTTGCAGAGTCTCTTCCAAATTGTCAGGAATTTCACGCTTGGGTGAGGGATCTCCTACAGAAACGGGCATGTGAGGAAAACATACAAAGGTCATGTTCAACTCGTCCTCACAGGATTTCCTTCCTCGTGTGTCTTCTAGATACCTTATTTCAAAGAGTGTTTTTCCCACATGATAAAGTAGATCTATATCTAGATTTATTCTTGAGTTTATCCACTCAAACTTCTATCTCAGGCTGGGAATTTCTCAGGATTCTGGATTTCATGGCATCTATGATTCTCATTATATCTTTGGCATGACTTCATATGACAAAAATTCAGTTGTACCTAAAATCTGTATGGTCACAACATTAACATCCCTGATATTCCAGATTCCTGTTTTGGGGTTTGGGAAAAGGGAGACTCTTTGGTGGAGAGACCAATTTTATCAGAATTCCAGTCTTCTATTTTCCATTCCAGCAACAACACAAACTGTAACAACAGATGCTGTTGACTTTGCTTGTGGAGAAGTGTCTATAGGAATAAAGTGCAAAGTATTTGGAGTAGAAAATATAGACCAAAACAAATAAACATAGTAGAGGTGTTGTCGCTCATAAATACTCTCAACACCCTCAGTCATCTATGGTCCCTAAAACTATTGCAAGTGTTTGCAAAGAACACCACTGTGATGTGGTACATGAACAAACATGGGGAGACCAAATATTACCCCAGTTCATACAATCCACGATATCTGGGTTTTAGCTTTTCAGTGCAATCTCACTCTGCAAACATAGTTCATATCATCATAGCAAAATTTTGTGGCTGACACAAAACTTTAGCTTGGTTAGTTTTTGCTGGCAGTTTTTACTGAATGGTATGTCTGTGTGACATTTTTATCCTATGGCTTAGATGTATTTAAGTCGGTATTATAGTTTATTAAGTTAAAAGAACAGATAAGCACTTTTGCCTTATCAGAGCTTCATCAATTTTAAGTTTTACAGTAGTAAAAATACATGCTTTTCTATTTTTCATATAAAAAGTTATGTACATTACAGCAAAGGCTTTAACCCAAGTACACTTGCAGATCACATTCCATGACAGTGACCGGAACAGTGGAACATACACAGTCTTCGTCTTTATTGTTATTGGTGTTTTTGCTCAATATCCAAATTAGTGCAATGTCATTGTATGTCTGGTTGCTGATCAGTGTGCTCGGTATAAAGACAAATAACAAAGTAAACATGTAGTCCTGTTCTTTTCTTACAGAATGTAAGGATATAATAAAACAGATGACAGTGAGTCTACACCATTTCTTTAGTGAAAAATATATTCTCCGTGGCGAACTACTATGACCAGATACACAATGAAATGAATATGCCCTGAAGCATTGGTTAATGATATCCAATAGAAACCTCAAGAGCAGGTAAGAGCATGGATGCAACTATTCCCTGTAACAGACCTGTATCATTGCTGAATGTCTTTTTGGCCTGTTCCCATTGCCAGATGCCGCTGGGGGTGTCCTGCAGTATGTCCCTGGCATATACAGTAAGATATTCTCAGTCTGTACAGCATTGCATAAGATCATTATGGCCAATCAGTTATAGCTGCGCAGACACATTTGGGAGAAGGATGTAGTCTCAGAATCAGCAGGGTAAGAGTTGCCTGATGAAGAGCCGAGGGAAGACTATGCCATACGGAGACAGGAAAAATACAACATTGTACTGGCTAAAAGGCAAAGTCTTTTTTAATAACTATGGACCAGAGCAAATTATTATAAAGAACAGTAAAACAGATGCATACAAACCTTTATCCAGACTCTGCTATACTATGCACAGATGGGCCACACTTTTCATCAGATATTGGCTACTCAAGTTATCATCCTATTCACTGGTTCGGAGAGTCGCATTGCCAAGTGTCAGTGAGCAACTGTGCTTGTGCTGGTAAACTTAAATAATATCTCCTGATCTGTGTGTGTCTGCTTTGTTGGACTAAGAGACTGGGATAGACTGGTCAGGGATGGAGCATTGAATCCATTGCTGTATGAGTCTGTGCATGTGGGCAGTGCAGAAATCTAACTATTTGTTTGCTGGGACACAGTATCAGTAGATGCTGCTACTGTGTAGTAGCATCTGGCAGATAGGTCATCAACGGAGATGTATGCACTGACCATACACATCCATGTACATGAGAGTGTCCACTCTTGGGAAGGTCAGGTCAATAGTCCACAGCATGATGGAAGAGCAGAGTGTTCCATGACCATGAGTAGTGGTCTGGGAGGAGAGGTTGAGAAGGGAAGTCTGAATGAGGAGGTCAAAGCTAGAATAACAGGGAATGCAGCCAACTAGTCACACACTGTTAGGTGTGCTGCATGCCAGAAGAATGCCAAATAAACTGAAAAGTAAGGTGTGCAAAACAGCGGTGCAACCAGTACTGCTGTATTGTATAGAAACATAGGCAGTAAAGGCAGAGCAATTGAGGAAGCTAGAGGTGATAGAGATGAAGTGCTTGAGATGGGTGGTAGGATGTACACTGGTGGACAGATGAAGAATAAGGACAAAAAAGCAGAGACCAAAGTAGCTCCAATTGCAGAAAAGGTTAACAAGAACAGATTATAGTTGTTCGGATACATGTGCAGAAAGCCAAAGATAATCTGATGAAGAAGATTTGGCAGACAGGAAGAAGACAAGAGGAAACAAGGATATCCAGCAAAGAGGTGGATGGATTTTGTAAGAAAAGACCTGCGACAGTCAGGCATGAGTGTCAAAGAAGGCAGGAGAGTGGCATTGAATATAGACAGATGGTAACAGTTGCCATGACACACTGACTTCATGTAGAAAAATAGGAAAAAAGGGGTTGATGTTGATGAATGAACTTAGAAGCAAAATCAAATCCTACAAAAGCAGACGCAAATCGTGAATCACCACCCATACAAAGAATAACCGCAAGAGTTCTTCAGCTATGTCAGAAACCATAGAAGTAATAGTCAACAATGCTTGAATTTATGCAAAATAACACCACATACTCATCCCCTGAAGATATAGCCAATGTAGTAAAGGAAAAATGTAGCTCAGATTTGAAATATCCTACCAAACTTTCCACAGAACATTAGCATGCTTGTGATAGTTCCAGTCTCCTCTGAGCAAATCCTGACTTCTCTCTCTCTCTCTCTCTCTCTCTCTCTCTCTCTCTCTCTCTCTCTCTCTCTCTCTCTCTCTCTCTCATTTTTCTAGGCTAAGAACCCTATCCCCTGTTGTCCAGGATAATGAGACAGACTGTCTTCTTCTCATCACCAAACATTGTCCGGTAGACCAGTTGTAAACTATTTAATCCTAGCCTCTCTACTGTATTGTTAAGTCAATTGTGGACATATCTGCCCTAAGCTGCCATGACTGCCTTAAAGTGTTCTCTCTCTTACATTTCACATCAGCTTCTAAGAGAGGACCTCTGTCTAGTATACAGGGCCTCAAAACATCCAGTTCAATGTGACCTACATATCCACAAAACTAAAAGAACCCTAAACACCTGCTCAGGAGATCTAACATTCCACCAAAACGTAAACAGCGCCTGCTGATGAGAGAGAGATATGTCTCACAGCAAATTTCTCTTTATACAAAATACTCCCTTGGACGTAAAGCTGAGTAGCTTCCTGACTCATTTTAACATAACCTGAATGTGTGGACGGGCAATTGTAAGTACACACTTGAGCTGGTCCGTCAAGCCATTATGGAAAATGATAAAAACTAGCTGTAATGTACTTCATTAAGAATTGTTCGGGTATTAATTCATGTCTTGGCAAATTCTTACTGGGATCTTGTGGCCAGGATACAAATGGTCAGCTGATTCAACAGCCTAGTATTAACCTACGAATTAAAGTATTCCCTTTATACATGCAGTAAAGTTCACCACAATGACATACTAACAAAAAAAAAAAAAAATTTTGCAAGCTGAGACATTCATCAGGAATGCCACAGATGATTTGCTAACTAACAGGAACATGGTGACTTCTGCTGTAAAAGGTGTTTTGCAAAGGTACACAAACATAAGTATTTGGGACTTGCACATGTACTGCTTACCTTTGCACAGCGTTTATACATCCTGTCATAAGCATGTCTAATACCATACCTTCACCCAAGCAGTAAGCATAGAATTGATGTTATCATCACATACAACCAAACTCGACAGCACTGCAAATTAATTCTCCTTATAGGGCACCTCCTTTTTGCCAGGCTCTCTGCATTGACCTAAAGAAAATCAATATCAACTCCAAATTCACAATGCAACTCAAAAAGCACCTCTACATGCAGGCGAAGCTCCTGCTACATCACAGGATATATCACCTTAAACACTGTTCCTCTCTCATTTCCATGTCTCTTCTCCAGTATCAGAATTACAGAATGTTGACCACTTTAGAAACTAATGTGGCTATTGTACATTACTCTCTTCTTGCTTACTATAATGCACATCTACAGTTTTTTCTATATAACTAACAACTGTTGTTCGGCTTTTCCCGGTTAGGGGTCGCCACAGTGGAACTCAGGAACACTAATGATTGGCAGTGGATTTTTATGGTGTCGAATTGCCAGTCCTGGACCCAACCTTCAAAGAAGGCACACCCGCACATGCTCGCATCTACTTGCATGTCTTTAAATTCTCTCGAACGTGGAGCGGACATGCAGATTATGTGCAGAAGCCGCACCAGCGGAGAATCGAACTAGAGAGCCTCTTGCTGTGAGGTGACAATGCTAACCGCTGCACCAGCAACTAATTTGTTATTGCTTAAATTTCTGCCTTTTTTGTTTGTGAAATGTTTTATATTTCATGTAGGCTAAGACTGAAATTGGTCAATAATGATCCATGCACTACTCTGGTAAACAAATATAAATAAATAGAATAAATAAACCAGTTATGTCTAATTGCAAGAGAATATTGCCTTGCACTCAGGACTCAGGTACTATATGACAGGTGTCTCAATTACTAATACCTACCTAATCCAGCAACATTTCCCACTCACAACCATTACTATGTACAACAGTATAGTATAGTGAATATCATTTAGTTAAAAGTTGTAAACACTAAACACCTTGGTTTCTGGCCTACATGCATGGACTATATTTACCCCCACATAGAAATACAAAATCCATCGTAAGTCATTCTCCTTTCCATAAAACATATTATTACACAGTCATGACAGTGTATACAGAGTCAGCATGGATGTATCTTTAAACAACAACATACCCAAAATCTGTGCAGGATGCATACTTTCAGAAAAAATCTTTTGGCATATGCACAGGCATAATATCAGATGACACCAGCACCTTGTAAATACACTCGTATTTCCAACACAACAACTGCAGTTAAAAGTCTTGCTTTCAAAACTTTCAACTAACTCACCTACTTGCTCATAAACAATCACCCATGGTTGATGAGGCCCATGGCAATGCTGAGAGTTCTTATTGTGAAATTTTGATGCTTCTAGGGTGGCAAGCAAGCTATTTGGGTATCATCTAATGATTGCTCCTGAATCATATATTTTTCTCATTGCAGCACTGACTAAAGCCACACTAAGTGGCTTTGTCATTTACATGGACTTGCATGAACACCTGCATAATGTACTCAGCATGTCTGGGCAGTCAATAACTCCTGCAGGGACTTTCAGAAAATTAGTGTAGTTTTATAGCCTACAGTGGTGCTAAACAGGAAAAACTGCTACCGCACTTAAGCATCATGTTGGTAGTATACAGTTTCTATTGCAAGTAGAGTTCAGTGTGACTTTAGATCTGGGTGGTGGCTGAAAAGAGTCTGAGGGCCCTCACACTTATGTGATAAACAAATAAACAAACAAGCAAAGTAATACCAGTATGGTCTCTTGATCTACTCTATAGTAGTTTAAAAATATTAGAATTAGAGTTACAAAGTCACCCTAAAAAAATCACTTTCTTAATAATTACATCTATCCTTGTGAACAGAACTTCATAACACCATAAACCAACACCAATGAGTTTACTGAGTAGAATAGCCCTTTTTTAGATCAACTGAAATGTATTTATCTATTTATTTTGTTTTGCATTTGTTGACCGGGAAAGTCCGACTGGATATATGTCCATTTTCAGCAGAAGCCCAGGGAGAAAAGGTCCAAATACAATAACGAAATTTGTAAACAAAATTAAAAAGGACTTTTGTCTATTAAGACTCAACTTAAACTTTAAACATATTTAATCTATATATTCGTTACAAGTACAGTCATAGAAAATATAACACAGAGTTGTTGCATGGCTAACACAAATTCTGTAGGAATAGTTAAAAAGGGAAATAAAACAAAGCAAGAGGAATCAAGTACTATAGACTTAGAAATGAAAAGCAAAAAAGAGACAGTGTCAGTCAAGATTTGAGCATGGACATAGCCATTTTGATTTTAGGAAGGTTTTAAGTTGTTTTTTGAAAAGAGGAGTGGATGTCAAACCAACTGTACTTCTGTGACTTTCTCTTAAACAAAGCATATTAATCAATATTTAATCCTTAATGAAACAGGCAAATGTGTAATCTCCTTCATATTGTAGAGAATATACTGTGTGTCATGATTGTTTATATTGAATGCTCTCAACAAGTGATCCATTTATATACTGTGCAAGTTCTACTGTCATTTATTTTCACTGCATAATGACATTGTACTCTGCATATTTATATCACTAAGAAATGCTATTTATATTTGGATGATTTCTTATTACTGTAAATCTTATCCTGTTGTATAATAATTTTTGTTTAGTTATTTGCTATTGTAATTTTTAATTTGTTACTGGAGCTTTTCTCCCCAGGCCACCACTGAAAATGGGTTATTCTGACCCAGTGGACTATTCCGGTCAACAAATGTCAATAAATAAATAAACAGAGTGTAAAATAACAGTAACAGCCTGCATACATATTTATATAACATGGAAGGAGAAGATGGAAAGATATGTTTGCCTGAATGTTACAGCTTGTACTTTTCTACGGCCTTATTCTTTCTTTTCTGTGCCTAAGATCTATTAACCCAGGGCCTTTAAAAAGAAGTCTCAGCATAACCTAGTTTGGTGACCTTTCCCTAAACATCTACTTTTCTGCCTGTGAAAAACTTCTTTAACACTTACCTTTTCTCCAGAGCAGTAACAAAGAATGAGGTGCCCTGGACAACACATGTATATAGTACCACCTACTTGAAGAACCTTTAAAAAGTTTGACACCTTTCAAGCTGTCATTAGTGAATCATGATTGGTGATTACTTATCAAGCAGCTTGGTAACTGTGTGACAATCTTTGGTTATATTTTAAAGGCAGTCTTATAAAATAACAGAAATTAAGCAATCATAACTGCTGTCCCTCAGTAACTGCTTCAACAATGCCATTCATATAATTGTATTTATTTAATTGTGTTTGTTTTTTTTCCTACCCTTAATCATTGTAAAGTTCTGTTTTAGTTATTTTAAAAGTGCATGTTTCTAGCTAGTTTGTTAGAGTGTCCTGTCTGAATTCACTTTGGGTTAACTGTTGTGTGATTTTACATTAAGAAGGTCTCGGACTGCAATTAAAGTGGCAGTGGAAGCTAGCCCAGTCTGTGTGAGCTAAGAACCACATGGAAAGGTTTTAAGTGAGACTGTTTGATTGGTCAGAGAGCTGTATGCTTTGTTTAGTCACTTTTCCCTACCTCTGTAAATTTGGTGAATTTGCACACTCTTGTCTCATTTCCACAGAGCTCACAAACACTTGGCTTGGATCCAGCACCATCCTAGCACAGATATGTAGTTTACATTGATGTTTTGCTCTTTTATAAGATATTTAGGAGTGCTGCTGTCTGTGTTTCTTGCTAGTATTTTGATTCTTCTGTTTGAATTCTCTTTAGGCTGACAGGAGTTAGTCGCACAAAGTGCAACTAGTTTGAACACTGGCAAACACTCATCCTCATGAGTTTGGTCACAGATAGTCCTTATTGTAGTCTGTTCTTCTACGGGAATCATGTTAGCTAGATGTAAACCCCTATTATACCATCTGTTGTAGAACACAAAATAAGGATCTATAGTTATGGACATGTACTGCCCTGCTATCTCTGAAGTGAGCCTGGTTGACAGGGTCATCCTCAAGCAATACAGCAATTGTCTCTTATTTACGGAAAACCACATAATTCTTAAACAAGCTGATACAGTGTGAGAGAGATGTAGTTACATAATGACACTTTAGACAAGGCTGTCACATACAAGCACTTATAATAACAAACCAGTTGTCAGTACCACACCCACATTACACCCACACCCCAAAGTACTGATTAGGCACATTGACCCACATATGCTGAGGCTCTTGAATGTCATCTCCATAAACAAGAGACCTCCCAGACATTCCACAAACAAGAAGTGTCCTTTGCAACCTCAAGAGAATCTTACATAATCAATGTCCAACATGACAAATATGTCCACTTCCCCTGTCTCAGCTTCCAAGCCCATAAGACACACCTCACAACCCAATATTTTACATACATGCTTATACACATACATGCATACATACATACATGCAAATATTTCAAGCATGGGCATTAATGCCATTCTAACCTGCCAATATACAAATACATTCATAATAAGTGTCCAGGCTTTTTTAGAAATATCTAAACTAGGACTTACTTTAATGTAATTTGGTAGTCTTTTCTATGCATCAGCTGCTCTCTCACAGTACACTTCTCATTTCTATAGAATCCTCTACATAGGTTGTCTGATGATTCTCTAGTAATTTTAGTTAACCCCAAACATTCCTAGAGATAGTTGTTTCTAAATACCCTATATACCTGAATAAGTTCCCCTCTTATATATCTATAAGTGACACTATGCAAGTTCAGATATTTTAGTCTTTCATAATAACTTAAGTTGTTACATCCATGGATGCTCTTGGCATATTTCTGCTGTATTATTTCCAGTTTACACATGCTTGTTTTCTTAGAAGGTTTCCATATTGTTATTCCATACTCATGTTTGGGTTTAATGTAGCAAACAAACAATGACTTCATCATTTTTAATTTCCTAAGACTTTATAAATCTTTTATACAACCTATAGTTCTATAAGTATCATTAACCAACTGGATTATATATTTGGAAACACTCAACGCTGGAGCTACTCGTATACCCAGGTCCTTAAATGAGTCTACAGTTTCAATCACTATGTGCTGTATTAAATATTCATATTTCAAGTTATGTCTCCAAAATCTCAAATGCTTATTTTTTTTTTTACATCATATTATTTACCTGTGCTCAAATGGCCGATTTAGTCCGTTCTTTTGCAGACATGCCTTATCTGCACCACACATGATCAGTTTACCCAATTTCTGGTCATCTGCATACAGACTGTAGAACACCTCAGATGAAAAAGATAGGTCTGAAAGGTACAGTCTAAACAAGTAAAGGCCTAGGACAGAGCCCTGTGGGACACCCTGAATGTAACCAAGGATTTCCACTCTCTTACCACTATTCTGACTTCAATTCTCTCACCACTGGTTCTCTCTTCAGGCTATAACTTTTCCTGATTTATTCTGTCTCACATATTTTTACCCACTCTATCCTATTAACTATATGTTCCCTGTACTCACCCTTCTGCAACTCCACACTTTACTGATTGGTTCTTGATCTTCTCCTGCTCTCCTTGGTTCTAACCGCTCGGTTCACCTAGCGGCTCACTCCGCTCCCATACCCTGCCCCCAAATTCCACCCACCCCGAGCACCTCTTCCTTTATTCTCCCATAACCACACGCACTGCCTTCCCACACCAATCAGTCTCCACCTCACTAGTAACACCCATTCCCTTTTCCCGCTCAAATTATGCAACCCTCCTCACCTATTGGATCCCATCGATCCAATTAGGCCTCATCATCCTCTCCACAACCACTCTCTACTATACCCACACTAATCCCTCACTTAACTCTTCACCCCTCCCTCTCCATTAGGAACATACTAGCTACTCTAGATATATCCTCTCTTGACCACTAACACTATACAAAAATAGTAACCCTAAGAAGCCTATTCCATCATGCTCTCTATACACTCACAAATCTCCTATCTACTATTTCTACTTCTCAACCTATCCTATCTTTACTACCTTACCCAGCCCCACACTCCATACCATTCACACTCCTTCCATGTAACTAACCATCTTACCTACTCTCTACCACATTCTTGCACCGCAATCTCCCCCCACCTTTATCCTATAACAAACATCCTACTTTTTCCATACAAACTTATCACCACACATAAACCTTCAACCCCACTGATAACTAGCAAACCCTTAAAAATTTCACCCGAATCCAACCTACACTCCAAACTGTGCTATTACCTCTCTAACCCAATCTCATATCTGATCTGCAGTCTACTATCAGGTGACAACCATTCCAACCCTGGCCCACCCTACTCATCCACTACAGACAAGTCCATATTACTTACTTCTTTAAATTCCCAAAGTATAGTTAATAAAATCCCAAACCTCCATGCCTGGCTAATTCATAACAAACCTGACATCCTATCCATCTCAGAAACATGGCTAAAACCCCATATAAAAGACTCTGAAATTACACCACCAAATTACTCTATCATTAGAAAAGATAGATCCCACAAAAAAGGGGGAGGAGTAGCTCTCCTATACTCATCATCCTTATTAGTCACTCCCTATAATAAGCCTACTCCTATCTTTAATAACGCCGAACTACTCCTAGCAATACTTCAAATTAAGAAACACAAGCACATATGTATAGCTTCCCTCTATATCCCCCCAGGGGATAATATTTCTATACTTGAACACATCCTCTCCTGGCTCTCCACCAACATCAGTAACGAAACAATAATCTTAGGAGATGTGAATATTAACTGGGCTTCCATTCAATCTCCAACAAACACACTTAACATCAACCTCTACAATTTTTCACAACTAATTAACTCTATAACACACCCCTCAAAAAGCCTCTCCAGTGGCAGTATTTTGGACTGGATTCTAGTCTCACATCCTCAGTACTTCTCTGACAATGGTACTCTTTCTGATCCTCTTAGTGCCCATCTTCCCATCTTTACATATCGACTCCCTTTATCCTTACATCATTCCCATAACTATATTACCATTCGTAACCAAAAAAACTTTAACACAACATCCTTCACTAACTCTCTAAAAGCTATAAACTGGAACTGTCTAAAAACATTACCTTTCGACAACGCAGTTGCTCACTTCAACACCTCATTCTTAAAAGTTCTAGACTACCATGCTCCCATAAGGACAAAAAGAATAAAAACTAAAACAGCCACTTGGCTTACTAAAAACACACTAGCTACTATGTGGCACAGAGATAAAGCCTGGGCTCATTACCTAAAAAACAGGTCTCCCCTCACCCTTCATGAATACAAAATACTTCGAAATAAAGTAAAAAAGCTCATCATTTCTGACTGACAAAACTATTTCTCTATACTACAAAACAACAACAAAACAAACCCTCAGAAAGTCTGGAAAGATATCTCCACTCTCCTTAACCCCGGCAAACTAGACACCCCCCGACCCTAATGCTTCTGACTCTAACTTAGCCACCCAATTTAATTCTTTTTTCATTGACTCTATTTTTAAACTTACTTCATCTTTCTCTAATACCACCACTCTCTCCACATCACCTCCTTCCTCCTCTACCACCACGCTTCCCTGTTCTTCCACCACTCCTTCACTCTCCTCCACTAACTCTCTATCCTTCACCCCTTCTCCACCTCTCACTCCATCCTCTCCATCATCACCCGCAAATACCCCCCTTCCCAGTGTCCTGTCTTTTCATTAAAACCTATACCCACTTCTACTATAAAAAACTCCTCCAGAAATTGAAGCCATGCTCCAATGCTCCTGATAATATCCCTGCTTATTTTCTTAGCCTAGCTGCTGAAGCAGTCACCTACCCCATTAGCATTCTAATTAACCATTCAATCCAGGAAAGCATAGTACCAAAAATTTGGAAAAAGGCCTTCATTATACCATTACATAAAGGAGGCAACAATAAAAAAGTTACCAACTTCCGTCCCATTGCTATCCTGTCTCCCATCTCTAAACTCTTAGAAACATGCATACAACAGCAACTTCTTCCACACCTCTTAGATAATCAGCTTCTAACACCCACACAACATGGATTCAGGCCAAATCACAGTACTATGACTGCCCTCCTCTCCTTCCTTGAAACTATTAATAAAGCCCGGGATTCTGGCCTTACTGTTTCCACCCTACTACTTGACCTTTCTAAAGCCTTCAATACTATCTCACATAGCCTGATTTTAACTAAACTCTCTAAACTTAAACTATCCCCTCCTTCCTTGAACTGGTTCTCTAGCTACTTATCTAACCGATATCAAACAGTAAAATGGAAAAAGGCCACCTCCTCATTTCTTAATACCCCAACTGGAGTTCCCCAAGGTTCCATATTAGGTCCTCTTCTTTTTAATACATTTATAAATGATTTCTGGAACTCTATTCCTTTCTCAAATATCATTCAATATGCAGATGATTCAACTATTATCTGCACTGCCACATCTACCCCTACACTCCTAAAACTTACTCAAGAAGCTTTTTCAACCACTGAATTATGGATGAAAAGAAACCACTTTGCAATAAATGCCTCTAAAACCAAACTAATGGTATTTACTCCCTCTAAAGCTACCTCATTCAACTTAAACTCTTTCACTATTACTAGCCAAAACAATATACCTCTGGAACTGGTATCAGAGACCAAATTACTTGGGGTCCAAATCGATAACCAGCTTAAATTACACTCCCATTTACAACTAAATATAAAAAAAAAAACATCAAAAACTAGGCATGCTCTACTGACAAGATCATTACCTTACACCTGCCACTAAAGTAACTCTCTCTACTTCCTTTCTTATCCCCTCTCTTCTCTATGGAACGCCTCTTCTCACTAACCTACAATCCTCTCTAAAAATACAACTTTCCTCCTGCTACAACAAAATTGCCAAATTTGCTACCAGCCATATGTCCTCCTCCCATCACTGTTCCTCTCTCCAAAAACTAAAATGGTTAGAACTTCCAAATCATCTCATCTATACTCAACTAACTCTTGCACACAAGTTCATTTTCAACCCCTCCCTCTCTTCTACCTTTAAGATGCACATACCTGATTGAGTATTAAGGTCCAATAATCAAAATCTAATAGAAGTGTACAAACCATCGCGTCCACCAGGCAAAAATCTTCTATCTTATGGTCTAGCATGTCTCTGGAACTCCCTACCACCTTCCATTTGTATCACTTCTAACCATTACTCTTTCAAAAAATCTCTTCACTCACATCTAATATCCCAATGGGAATGCTCCTGCTCTCTTCCCACATAACTAATGATGGCAAACTCCTTCTTCCCTTCATTCCATGCTTCACTTTCCTTCTCTCTCTCTCTCTCAATCTCTATTCTCATCAAAAACTTTCTCCTTCTATCAACTCTCCATATATTTGTATTCCTGTTACTTATATGCTATTTGTAAATAATGCATCAAACTGTAACTGTTATCTGTATATTCCTAATAAGAAATGCCTCTCAGCTGCTACAATGCAATGTTTCATTGCCAGTCTGTTTCTGTTTCAACCTCATCACTAGTCTGCATTATTTGTAATGTTTGCTGTATCAATTGTAAATGTTTTGCTCAAAATTACAACCTTTGTATAAATATCATCTTTAAACTATTGTAACCAAGATTGTTATTGGAAATTTTCTCCCCAGGACTCCATTAAAAACGGGTTCAAATGGCTCAATGGACTATCCTGGTAAACCAACTGCAAATAAATAAATAAAAATAAATAAATTTCACCTGTCCAATTGCTGTATGATACTTGCCATGTCCTATTTGTAAGCCATGCAGCTAGCCATCTTTTCAAGTGTACATCAATGCCTAGTTGTTCTAATTTATTAATCAGTGTTCTGTGTATGACCCAGTCAAATGCTGAAGTTAAATCTATATAAATTCCATCACAGCACAATTTTTCATTCATAGCTGTTATTATATTGTTATACAACATCATTATACAGGTGGTAATAGAGCTATTTTCAACATATGCATGCTGATATATGGTTTCAAGTCCTAAGCTATCCAGTTCTGATAATTACGTATCCAATATTACCTTCTCCATTATTTTACCACAATATGAAAGTAGACTTAAGGATCTATAAAACTCCGGGTTGTCCGTCTCCCCTTTCCCTTAAAGACAGATTTAATAAGCGCATGCCTCCAATCTTGAGGAATCTCCCTATATTTATAGGACCAAGTAAATAATATCTATAGTGGTACTGTAAGCTCTTGTTGAAGTGTTCTCAGGTCATTATTACTAATTCCATCTCCTCCCTGTGCATTGTTTGGATCCAGTCTGCACAGTTGTTTCAGAATTTAATTTAATTTGATTCCAGTATCTGAGGTTATCTGGATGTCACTAGCACAATTTACCACCTCTTTTGTGGAGCCAAACTGTTTTGCATAACATTTTGTAAATATATCTATAATCTATTGTGCCTGAGAATACATTTTAGAATCTACACACAATTTATCAACTTTTAAGTCTTTACTCTTTCCATAAATTATGTATCTATAAAAACGTTTCCTATTATTGTCAATGTCTTTATGTAACTTTTCTTCAAATTTTTCATGATCTTGTCTCACACTATGCTTAATTTCTTTGTCCAGCTTGTTTATTTCAGTTTTCAAAGTTATAGTTCAACTTTTCTTCCATTTCTTATATTCTTTGTCTCTCACCTTAATCAGGTATCTTGTTATTTGGGAAATATATGTCCCATGACGCTGTATGCCTACATCATGATGTTGAACTAATGCTGAACATTTATTTTTATTGCACTCAAACAATTTCTCTTTCAAAACTTTCCACATTCCATCTGCAGTTTTTCCACTGAGCACTTCACTCCAGTTAGTTTTACATAGTCACTGTTTTACTTCCATATAATCTGTAATTAATCTACTGTACATTGGTTTATATTTCAGTTTCGAAGCATTATGTAGCAAAAAATCAACCTTTATAACCCCATGATAACTGCACATCAACGATGGTAAAACTTTACTTGAAGTCCCTGGAAGAATTTTTTATAGTCTGAAGTAATTATTCCTGTTGTGCATAATTTCCTTACAAATGTTGTTCATTCAATATTATTCTAAACTGTTTTTGGTAAATTTAAGTCCCTGGCTAATATTATTATTCCCTCCTGTGTTTCATGCAAGAAATGTATGAATTCCTCTATGTCATCAGCACTTGACTTTCGTGGTCTATACACTCCAATAATTGTTATATGTTCCAGAATTGTCTCTACTGTCACAGTTACACAGTCTATAGTACTGGTGTTATCTATCATTGAACATGTAATAATCACATGTCTCATAGATATCATTAATCATTATCAGAATACCTCCACCAGATTTTTTGTTAGAATGTTACAGTAAAAGCATTTATACCCTGACAGAACTGGTTTCCAGTCAGTGTTCTTTAATCATGTTTCACAAACAATAACAACATCAATCTTGTGGAATGTAGTAAATTTTCCAATAAAAAATCTTTACTATTAATGCTCCTAGCATTGACAACCATCAGAGCTGAATCAAATGTTGTTGTCTGTGAACTGTTAACTGAACTGATATTTTGGTCATAGGACACTCTATTTTCAGACACACAGATGTCCTACTCAGCAGGCTAACTAAGGAAAGAGTCATGGTCAGCTGTTTGTCATGTTCATACACTTAGGTCACTGAACCACAAGTACCAGTATGACTCAGTCATAGTCCATGTGTGTATAAACAGCCTGAGACGAACCTCCCTGCACAACAAGAAGATAGACATGATGGAGCTCTAAGGCTATGTGTCCCAGTCCTATACGAGCAAAGCATTGAGCAGCATTCCACTTTCTTATAAGATGACACCACAATGTGAATAGAAAATAATCGCCTTTAACAACTGGCTTAGAGTATGGTGTCAAGAGAGGGTGGAGGGGACAACATTTGTCAGCCTTGCCGGATATGGGCAACAGACCACACTGCTTTGCTAGCGATGGTCTACACCCATTCCCTCTGGAATATGAAATAGGGAAAAAAACCTTGTCCACTTTCATACTGAATTTTTTAAGCATTTAAAACCCCCCATTCTGTCACAAATCTGTTACCAGGGATCTGGATACATGTCTTGATAGCACCCTCTTCTTTGACATTCATGTGGTAACAGTTGGGGAATCTTTCTGCATCTTGCAACTAATTACAAAGGACATCTCTTCTAAAATTGAAAAATATAAAAATATAAAAATTAACAAAGTGAAGAGAGATTATTTTCATTTTATTAACGGTCGCCTGTTTGAGTGGTCAAGGGATAAGAGAGCACCAGATAGAAAAGAACGCTCTGATAACATGGGAAATGTACCTGTGACACGCAGGACTGTTTCTAATGTGAATATACATGCTGAAGTACATAGTAATATACACACTAGTGGGCAACATCCAGAATTAGCTTCTCGCAATATTCCTAACAATAGGACTAATGGTAGTATAGTTAACAATGACTCTGGTATGCTCGAGGTCATTACATCGCTAACGGAAAATGATAATGTAGCGAATGTAGACACTGCATCGGCAGGAAGCATTCAGCCTTCAAGTGAAATAGTTCCGAGCATGATACCAAAGTAGGGATCTGCCCATGCACCTTTGTTACAGCAACACCCTCTTTTATTAACACAGAAAAATGTCGGGAGATCCAGGACAGAAAGCAGAGACAGGAAAAAGTGAAAGGTAACTTAGGAACCTCAATGAGCTTAGATGAATTGATTTCATTGGTAATTAATATATCCGATTAGGTTTACTATCAAAATGTCGCCGTGCAATTGCATGGCTATGAAGTATTCGAATAACATATGTTCGAACACTTCATGGTTCGGCAGGTTATGTGAGTGAACTTTATTATTGCGAATGGACTGTGCATTCACAATTATAATGTTCGCTCATGTAAGGGGATCGCGGTACAGTGCAGTTAGGGAAATACATCCCTTTCCTCACTGTAGTGCGATCTCGGAGTTGAAATATTATGTTAGGGGAGTGTGGGGGTGCTGGGGGGCTTGCCTCCCTGCATAGATGTGAGTTTAGGCTAGTTAGGTAGGGAGTTAAGAGAAGGGTGGGAGTGCTGTTAATTGTCGAAAATGTCGCGAGCGACATTTTTGAGAATTAACAGCTATTTACGGCATTAGGTACATACGGAAATGCTCATTTCTGATGTTAAAATTCAAACAATAATACACTTTTTTTTAATTTTCGATTTTATGATAGTAAACCATCCGATTATGAGCTGACAGCCACCCAAAAGAGGGTTCTGCAAAGAGGCTTGAGCTTTATACCCTCAATACGTTCTGACCTGAGTGAGTTAGTGACAGACTTAAGGTGCTTTGGTAGGAACGTTACGTTGAAGTGTCTTTTTGACAATGAAAATACTGGTACAAACTATACATCCGCTGTGTTGAAAAAAACAAGTTCCTTTGTCCCCAGCAACCATCCCACTGTGGAGATGTTCTTACGGTTATGTGAGAATGAGGTGTTTGAACGGAGGTCAAAAGGAAAAAGGAAACACTATTACAATTTAACACAGGGTGAGTTTTAGGCATTAAAAGAATTGCAAACAATGAAAGAAAATATTTTCAGGCCAGCTGACAAAGGGGGAGCTTTAATAGTGATGAATTCAATACAGTATGCCCACAAATGCAGGATATGTTAAGCCATAGTGATACATACCACAAAATCGAGAAGTATCAAGTAGACAGATTGATTTCCTCAGAAAAGAATGTCCTGTATGACAAATTAATGACTAGAGCAATTGATATGACTTTCTTGAAATGGTATGTTGAACTATCCCTGTTATCAAAGGGTTGCCTAAGATTCATAAGAACAGTGTTGACCCCCATCTGAGACCGATAGTTTCGGGGAGAGGATGGGTCACTGAGCCCACTTCAATCTATGTGGAAACTGAACTCAAGAAGTTGTTGCCTTTCGCACATACTTTATTGAGGGACACTGGTCAGCTGCTGGAGAGACTGTATGAAAGAATGGTGCAAGAAAGCTCCATAGACAACCTTATTTTGGTGACGATGGATGTCAACAATTTATTCACTTGCATACCCAACGATCTAGGAACAGAAGCAGTAAGGGACTTTGCCTCTCATTTTGAAGTAAACATGGATGTGAATCTAGTATGCAGCTTCCTGGAATTGGTCCTGGAGAGCAATGTGTTCCTCTATGATGAAAGCTACTATTGGCAGAAATGGGGGGTAGCCATGGGCACCCCCTGTGCAAACAGCTATGCCAATATAGTCCTAGCTGAATGGGAAAGGCAATGGGAAATGGATACGAAAAGCAAATCGAAGGAATGCATCATCTTTTACAATAGATTTGTGGATGACGTTATATTCCTATGGAAGAGCAGTATACAACACCTAAATGATTTTGTCAACTACTTAACAAGTACGACTAGCTTTCTAAGACTCGAAGTGAAAACGTCAGCAAATGAGATTGAGTTCTTAGACATAAGAATTTCAATGAATAATAGCAAAGGAATTGGCACCACTATATTCAGGAAACCAAATTGGAGGAACCATATGCTATACTACAATAACATGCATCCGAGACATGTCTTTCAAAATATTGTTGAAAACCAAGTGACCAGGATATCCAAGCTCTGTACCGACAATGATGATTTTCTGCAGGAACAAGACAAACTCTTACAGAATTTTGCTTCAAAAGGCTATAATGAAAAACAATTAGTCATGAGTAAAGGCAAAGCAATATCCATTCGATACAACAAAGGGCAACCGTACTACTTGAAACGGAAGCCGAATGACGTGAAGGAAGGTGGTAACAGCAACAGTCTCAGATGCATAATGACCTACAGCACTGACTCCTTTGATGTCCGTGAAACCATCAAGAAATGTTGGCCAGTCTTAACTGCTGGCAATAAAATTAAAAGACTTGTAGGGGAAACACCTAAGTTTGGTTGTAAAAACAAGAAGAACTTAAAGGATTTATTGTGCAACTATGATGGAATACCTAACAAGCAGAGTACAGAAGGAAGAAATAGTTTAGTAACTTAGAAATGTGGCTTTGCAAAGCTTGCAGCCACATTAAATGTTCCAACAGTTCTGTTCATCCGGTAACTAACAAATGCTATAAGTTCTCTGGTTTTGCTAACTTTAATACCAATAATGTTATATACGTTGGCACTTGTAATTTGTGCCAAGCCTATTATGTAGGAAAGACCAATAGAAAGTTTAAGGAACGGATACTTCGCCACCTGTTAGACATCAATAATAAAGTGGTAACTAATGCCCTATATGGATATGTGTCTGAAAATCCAGGGCATTCATTTAGCTTTATGGTTATCTCAAATGTGACTACTAACCTCCGTGGAGGAGACATTGTCAACAAAACTGAAAAGGAAGAAAGCAAATGGATCATGAACCTCAGAGCTAATTTATTTCCAGGGCTCAACAGAGTATTTCCTATTAAACCTATTTTGAAAGAGAGAAGCCTAATTAAGAAATGAAATGGAGGCTTAAGGAAGGTGTGCATCTGATTGCTGTATGTGATTGGTTGAGCAATTAAGGATCTTTATTTAACAGCAGTAAGTCAAGTCTACACACTAGGATCTAAAGAAGTTTTTTTTAAATGAAAGTGCTTATCCTGTTTGACCTGCTACTTGAACAGCACAAATTGTGCTTTTTATTTCTTCATTTTATTAAAGCCTACATTTTAACAGAATTTCTCAATGAACTTTTCGTTGTGGTGGAAGCCTTTTTTTCATTTTACTATTATTTAATGTAAGGTACCCTTCAATATGTATCTGGCTAGATATATTACAAAACTCAAATAAAACAAAGTAGAGGTTACTAACAAAAAATGATCTCTCGTCTCAAAATCCTAGTTACCAGAAGAGCCAGTCCTTATCCTTGTATGCAGGCCAGGCAAGATCCTTAGGAGAGACCTATGCCTAGCATACCATGCCGTTAGAGATCCAGTTACTCCTGATTGTCTTTTCCTCAGTGAATCAAACTGTGTTGTCAACACCAGAACCAGCAAGCTAAATCTTCATCAAGAAATAAAGAAAGTTAGATGGAGATATAGTTTAATCACCCTGCTTGTCACCTTGAGCTGGAATAAATTCCCCTGACATGTTAAACAATGTGATTCACAGTCATCCTTTAAACATAGCTTGGATGGAAGAATGGATGAGCACCCTTAAAGTTACTTTAGAAATTAAAGGTATGACACTCCTTGCCAAAGGTTTATAGAGCTTGAAGGTAGGTATTGGCAAAGTGTGCATGGTCTCTGATCTCACTTGCCTTGTATATCTGTTAAAGAAATATGTATTAATGTGTGTATGCTTAAAGCCAATTAATAATCAAGTATTTTAATACGCTTTTCATTCTATTTTTCATGCACTATATTTTATACAAATTGAGTTTCATATGAGACTGAAACAAGATGCTTTTTGAAAACTGCAGTATGCTTTCTGAAACTTGCAAGTTGCCCTCTGACCTAGTAAGTGCTAGCACAGCAATATTCATGTTTGTGCCTTTTGGAAATGTACTTGAGAAGCAGGTGCTTATCTGCTAGGTCAGGAACGAATGAATGAACAATACTATATTCTGTAAATGTAATGATTTTAGACAATCAGCTCTGTTCGAAGTATGGGAACATGTGCAGCTGCAGTAACTTAGAGATAAAGTAGACAAAGGATTATTAGAGAAATGAACTGCTAGCATTATGCTTGAATTAGCCATAGTACCTTGAATGGTAACATAACATGTATCTAACTGGAAGTAATCAAGGCCATGTTGTTTTCCTCAGGAAGTTTCACATAAAAATTGATAAATCAGCAGAAATTCATGGGAATAATGGTCAACAGATGATGATGAAAAGGTGGTAATCTGTTACGTCAGCTTGGTAGGCCATGACTAGTTATAGAATGTATAAAAATGAAAGTATTTCCTGTTTCTGGTTAGACAAACTCTATATTAGCACATTTTTGTCTCCTTGCTGCAAGATTAAAGTGCCTTAACCTGAACCTACCATGTTTTGCTCATTTTTAAAGTATATTTTTCCTTTGACAGTTTGGTCCTTTGGACCGGAAAGTACCTCTTGCTGTAGGCCTAGGTCAGAATTGGGCCCGGTGGCATGCATCCGTACGGAGAAGAGGCCAAATCGGCTCTTCTGTTTTGAAAGACCTCCGACTGAATTGTCGTTCGAAAGAGGCCAGCCACTGTTTCTGATCTGGGATTGGAGGACGAGTCAACGATCCGGTGGATCAACTCACGGAGGGTCAGGTAAGGAGGAATTACCTTATTTCTGTTTTAAGAACAGGGACTAATTACAGAACTGTTTTTTGTCAGGTAGATTTGCATGTGCAGATCAGGGACAGAAAAAGGGGTTACTGTTTTTGTCATAGATCAGGGAAACAGAATAGGTAGGCAGTTATTCTAGATAAACTGTGAAAAGTTATAGAACTGTGGTACCACGTGATAAAAAGGGTTACGTAACAATTTACAGCTTAGCTAAGGCAAAAATGGGAAATCAGTGTACAAAAAGTTCCCGAGACCTGCCCCTAACTGAAGACGTGAAGTATATGCAAATACAGCGTGCTGACAATGTTAAGTACTATACAAAATGGGTTGATAAGTATAAATTCGATGGTAATTTAGATAAACTTGCACTTATGAAACTTGTTAGGCAACTAAAAACAGACGTGAAAGGTCAACTAAAAAAGCAATGACAATTAGGAGTCCCTCATGCGCAGAGGTGGCTTGAGGAAGCAAATCGCAGGGAACGGAAAATAAAGAATTCAAAAACAATGTTCTTAGACAAAGAAGACAATAACTTGGTAATAGCAATGGCCCCTCCTTCGCCCCCTCCACTTCCTTTACCAGAATATGAAGCGAGTGGACAAGCCAATCCACCTCCGCTATATCCAGCTGTTTCTACAGCATCAAAACCTTTTGTTAGGGATCCTATCGAGACAAGGTCTCGAACACGCGACTTGAGGAGGGAGATTGAATTATGTGAAATAAATAGGAAATCACAGGCTATGAGTGAAGAAGAGATATGTCCACTCATAGAAGTACCAAATCCTCAGGCAGGACAGGCAGGACAGGATCCGACTCTTTTAGTTTATAGACCGTGGACATCAGAAAATATCCAGAAAGCCACGGAGGGAATTCCCCACCCAAAAGTGAATTTTCAAAAATTTTTAGAAGATTTACAGGGTATGAGATTAAGTTACCATTTGAATGGAGAAGAAGTAGAAAAAGTAGTAAGACAAATTGTAAGTCCAGTTTGGCACATGATCAGTGGCGACTGGAATCCTCATGATGCACAACTTAGACCACTCCCACATACTAATGCAGAACTGGATGGCAGAGTGAAAGGTCTGACAGACCGAATCTCTGAAAAGTGGAAGCCTAGGGCTGATTGGACTTGCATTAATCAATGCATTCAACAGGAAGGTGAAACAGTTGATAGATATTATGCTAGACTGTTAGAATGTTTTAATAACCACTGCGGAATGCAGATACCAGAAAACCAGACACAAGAATCCCCATATGAACAACAGTTAAAGAATGCATTCTTGAAGGGTAGTATAACTCCCATTAGTAGCTTTATTACAAAGCACATGGTAGATCATCGTACAAGTAGACTACAGCCATTACTTGAATATGCTAGACATGCAGAGAGACATTTTAATAGTAAAAAGAAAAAGAAAACTCAAGTATTTTCGGCAGAAAATGGGTCAGAAGTATTTGTAGTACAAACTGGGAGAAAGGGTAAGAAAAATGCCCAGGGAAATAAGCAATCTGACAAGTGATCAGAAGATTTTGAAGAAAGAAAGAAAAAAGGTGAATGTTTTAAGTGCGGGAAAAAAGGACATTTAGCAAGGGATTGCAGGCTAAATAAGAAGGTGACTACAGAAAATAAGGAAGTTGGGGAATGACTATATGATAATCAGGAATCACTGAATGAAAATAAGCAGGAAAAGACAAGTACAAATGTGATAGCAAGAGTAGAGGATATGACAGAAGGGGTAGAGGATGTACATGAATTTGCAGACATTGAAGAAAATGAAATTTTGGACGTAGCTTTATTGAGCTTAGAGCTATACTTAGCAGACCAAAACCGGAAGTGACGCTTCTGGTCGAGGGGAGGGAAGTCAAATTTTTGTGTGACTCAGGGGCCTCACGGACCCTCATACACCCTTCCAAATTACTGAAAATTCAGACTCACCAGATTATATACTAGTGAAGGCAGTTAATGGACAGCTGTATCGGGAGCCACTCTCCCATGACATAGCGATAACAGACCCCGTTTCAGGGATGACCCAGAAATGTAAAATTGTAGTTTTTGCAAAATGCCCAGTAAATCTTTTGGGTAGAGACTTAATGCAGATATTTGGCATAGCCTTAGTTCCAACCATGCAGGGTATGGAAGCACAGCGACGAATGGATACTTCTGTGGTGCGACCAGAGGGTGAGACATATTATTGGTACAGACAGGACTTAGTTACGACTGGTCCAGGGGCAGTATCCGAAGAACTGATGAATGTAGCCATCAGTAAGTCCCCCTCCCTCAACATTGACAAGCAGCATTTGTTGCATTGTACTCTATATTACTGTAATAGACCAAGACCTGATAAAGATTATGAGCAGGAATTGTTTCAGAACCACGCAAACAGACTAGTGCTACGAAATTTGTGCTGGGATGCAGAAGGAAACAGTGTAGTAAGCTGTTCATTGCCCCAGGAATTTTTAGCACTTTACAAATCTAATCGATTGCAACATGTTAGCTTAACTAAGAATAGAAATTTGAAATGGGCAGACTTAGGTGAAAAAGTCACAAGGTGGGAAAAGCAGACAGAATTAGAGCTCTCCGAACAAGGAGTACAGAAGCAGAAACTGAATTGGATTACACAGACACACCCAGCTGTGCACTCACAGGCTAGTAAGAATAGCTGAGTATTACTCTTATTAGAAGAAGAGGAAAAAGCCTTGCGAAGCATACCAGACATTCTCTGGTCAACAGGGAAATCAGATGTAGGACTTATACGAACAGCAGGGCCAGTTACTATTATGCCAAAGTCGGCATTTAGACCACAGAAAAGACAGTATCCCTTGAGAAAGGATGCAGAGATAGGAATCAAACCTATAATAGCAGCCTTACTTAAGGAAGGAGTCTTAATAGAATCCCCTGATTCACCATGTAATACACCCTTATTTCCTGTCAGGAAAGCAAACGGGGAATGGCGTATGGTCCAAGATTTACAAGCTGTAAATAATGCGATTATACCCAGGGCACCGACGGTGCCAGACCCACACACCTTACTGAATGATTTAAAGCCTGAGCAAAAATATTTTTCTGTGGTAGATACTAGTAATGCATTTTTCTCTATACCGATACACCCTGACAGCCAATATTGGTTTGCATTTACATTTCAGGGAAAGCGGTATACATATACAAGATTACCACAGGGATATTGTGAAAGTCCAACAATATTTGCACAAGAAATGGCAAGCAACCTGGCGGGATTTATCCCACCTAGAGGTAGTCAGATTTTACTTTATGTAGACGACAGTCTGCTGGCAGCCCCCACCCAGCAAGAATGCAAAGAGGACACAATAGCATTATTACAGTTTTTAGCTACTCAAGGTCACAAAGTAAACAAAGACAAGCTACAACTTTGGAGAAAACAAGTTAAGTACTTGGGATATGTAATATCCAAGGAAGGTAGAATATTAGACGAAGATAGAAAAACAGCAATATTACAGGCACCTAGACCAACTACCAAGAAGGAAATGATGTCCTTCCTGGGAACAACTAATTTTTGTCGAAGCTGGATACCAAATTATGCTTTGGAATCTGCTCCGCTGGCCGATTTAATATTCAAAAAGCTGATGGCAGCACAGGATTTATTACAATGGACACCAGAAGCAGAAGCAGCTTTCTGCAAGCTGAAACAACTGATAGCATCATCCTTAGTTTTAGGATTACCAAACTATCATAAGCAATTTATTCAAACTGTAGACTGTAAGCAGAGTTATATGACATCAGTATTGATACAGCAACATGGGGACAAGCAATGCCCCATAGCTTACTACTCATCACAGTTAAACCCAGTGGCGCGATCCCTGCCCCACTGTGTACAAGCAGTAGTTGCAGCTGCAATGGCAGTGCAGGCTTCGGCCTCAGTAGTGTTATTCCACCCTCTCACATTGAGAGTGCCTCATGCAGTTGCAATTATTTTACTGCAAGAAAAAGTAGCATAACTTTCTCCTACTAGACATCTTTCCTGTATGACTATACTGTTGAGCCAACCTCATATGACAATTGAACGATGCACAACTTTGAATCCGTCAACCTTGTTCCCAACCCCTGCAGATGGCAAACCACACTGCTGCCTGCAGCAGATTGAGCAAAAGACATTACCTAGACAAGACCTTACGGATGTTCCCTTGGATGATGCCGAGGTGACATACTATGTGGACAGCTCGTGCAGGAGGGGTCCTACAGGACAGATCCTAGTGGGGTATGCAGTCGTTTCTGATAGTGAAACTTTAGAAGCGAAATCTTTACCACACAATTTATCTGCACAAGCAGCAGAGTTGATTGCCTTGACAAGGGCATGTACCTTAGCAAAAGGTAAGAAAGCGAATATTTATACTGATAGTCAGTATGCTTTTTCTACTGTACATGTTTTTGCGCAGCAGTGGAAAAATAGAGGAATGATAACATCTACTGGTAAACCAATTAACCATGCACAATTTATTTTAGATCTATTAGACTCTATTCAGTTACCTCAAAAAGTAGCTATTTGTAAATGCGTAGCTCATACCAAGCAACAGGATAAGATTTCAAAAGGTAATGCGCGGGCTGATACAGCTGCAAAGCAAGCAGCTTCAGCCTCAGAAGCTTTTCTTTTGAGTGAGGAATTACAACTCTCTTAGACCTTAGATTTAGAAATGTTAAAAACAATGCAGACACTTACTACAAATGTAGAAAAACAGAAGTGGATAAAACGAGGAGCAATCCTTGAAAAGGGACTGTACATCTCCAAGGAAAAGAAACCAATTTTGCCATCTAATTTGTTTAGATATGCAGCTTTGTTGAGCCATGGGCAGAGCCATGTCTCAACAGGTGGATGGTACAGTTAGTGAATCGAGTATTTACAACCTATGGATTTACAAATTACACAAAAAATTTCTGTGCAGCATGCCATGTTTGTAACAAGCATCACACACAAGGGGCATTGAAGCCTAAGCAAGGGAGTTTCCCTACACCACCATATCCGTTTCATACTATTTGTATGGATTTCATAGAATTGAATAAATGCGAGAATAAAAAGTATTGCCTTATCATTATAGATATGTTTTCCAAATGGGTAAAAGCTTTTCCGACTAAAAATCCAGATGCAGCCACTGTTGCAAAGGTCCTTGTTAAAGAAATTATACCCAGATTTGGCATACCGGAAAAGATTTATAGTGGTAATGGTACACATTTCGTGAACCAAACAGTACAGCAACTTAGTCATTATTTGGGGATATCATTAAAAAATCACTGCGCTTACCACCCCCAATATGCAGAGTTAGTAGAAAAGCACAATGGGGTGTTGAAGAACAAGCTTAGGATGTTAATGACCGAGACACAGAAAAACTGGGTGCACTGTTTGCCTTTAGCACTGTTGAGCACGAGAAATGTTCCAAATGCAAAGGGATTAACTCCCTTTGAAACTTTGTTTGGGAGGGCATATTATACACCTCAGTGGAAACCTCTCATGTCTGCAGAGCAGGAGGCTGACAGTTCACTTGCAGGGTATATGAGGCGATTTTTGAATAACAAACTTTTGCAGTTAAATTATGTTTCAGATAAAGAACAACCAAAATCGGAAGCACCAGTAGCCCCAGGCACCTGGTCTGGGTGAAGATTGTGAAGCGAAAGAATTGGAGTTCTCCAAAGTGGGAAGGACCATACCAGGTACTACTGTCAACACCCACTGCAGTCAAGATCGCAGAGTGAGCTTCCTGGATTCATTTGACGCACTGTAAACTGGTTAAGAACTTTGAATTGGACAAAAACTTTGTTACTGTTGTACAATGAGAACATAATGGCCAGGTATAGAGTGAATAGAGACATTGAGCAACCTCAGAAAACTTGTATGATCATTTTAATAGCCATGCTAATCACACTGTTCTTTTTGTTGTGACCACTCATTTTTCCGGCCACAAAAGTTGAACTGATTAGATGTAATGAACCAAACATAGGCTGGCATCCGGACTTTAACACTTATCAGGCAATTACACGTGTGTATGCTGAGACTTTTAATGTTTCGAACTGCTGGGTCTGTATGGCCATACCAACAGCATTCGGGGGTTTATTGATGACTGCTATCCCCCTAGGGGTCAATGAGACCTGGGAAAATCTGTTTTTTGACACAGTTGCTATTAAAGCACATGATAAAGTAGCACTGTATCTGCCTGTGACACAAAAGGGAATTGTATGTTTTTACAAAAATGACACCATCCAAGTGGGATGGAGTAAGTGTAATGTTACAGTGCAGTATAAATGTTATAGAAAACCAAACGATTTGAGTGGATCTTGTAGTACAGAGTATGACTCATTTTTGAAATCTATGCATAAGACTCTTGATCAGGAACAACGCAATCCTGTACTTTTTAAACAGTTATCTGTAATAGATAGGAAAATGTTTCATGCAGGGCAGTCATTTCGTAATGAAGTAACAACTAAAGTAGAGGACTTATTTTGTGTGTGGTAAAAAAGCATATAAATGGTTACTTGAGAATTGGTCTGTTTTTTTGGGGTACCTGGTTCCGGCCATCTGACACACTGCAGTTTTGCCTCAGGGAAATATTCGAAATACCCAAGACATGACCAAAAAGGCTGTTAAGAAACCTGAGAATCCAGTGGGACGGATTGAAGTGGGCTGGAAGGACCATCGTGATGTGGGAACCAAACTTGCGCACATGGACTTGAGTGATGCTGCCATATCCTGGGCAGGTATATTACCTGCATATGGTGCAGTTAAATCGATATGGGAGCTGCAAAATCTGTCGAAACTTCTCAAAGTAATGAGTAATGCGACTTTTTCTGCTCTTGAACTGATAACTGATGAACTGAATGCCATGAGAACTGTAGTACTCCAAAACCGAATGGCTCTTGACTTCACCCTAGCGGCGAGGAGTGGGACGTGTGCTTTAATCAAAGAAGAATGCTGTGCATTTATTCCTGACCATCAGCATGAAATTAATGATCATCCCGAGGTGATTCAGCAAGTGTCGGCCATGACCAAGCCAGGCCCAAACCCTCTGACAGACTTTTTCCAGAGTGTATTTGGGGGGTGGGGTTCTATTTTTATGAACATATTAATTGCCATTGGGGTAGGATTACTCCTAATAGGAGTTTGTGTTTGTTGTGGAATCCCGTGCATGAAGTAATTAATCAAATAATTCAAAAATATATCAGTATCTGAGACTATGTATCAAAGTACTGAATTTGAAGAGCTGCTAGAATGTGAAACACTTTCATAAAAGTTTAAACTGAATGACTTTCTTAACTGCAAATCCTGGGTGGAAGAGGTTAGGAAAAGAAGAGCCTGTTTATTCTTTTTTGAAAATAGAATTAAAAAGTATTAACAGGAGAGAAATGTTAGAGCAATATGTATTAATGTGTTTATGCTTAAAGCCAATTGATAATCAAGTATTTTAATACGCTTTTCATTCTATTTTTCATGCACTATATTTTATACAAATTGAGTTTCATATGAGACTGAAAAAGATGCTTTTTGAAAACTGCAGTATGCTTTCTGAAACTTGCAAGTTGCCCTCTGACCTAGTAAGTGCTAGCACAGCAATATTCATGTTTATGCCTTTTGGAAATGTACTTGAGAAGCAGGTGCTTATCTGCTAGGTCAGGATCGAATGAATGAACAATACTATATTCTGTAAATGTAATGATTTTAGACAATCAGCTCTGTTTGAAGGATGGGAACATGTGCAGCTGCAGTAACTTAGAGATAAAGTAGACAAAGGATTATTATTGAAATAAACTGCTAGCATTATTCTTGAATTAGTCTTAGTACCTTGAATGGTAACATAACATGTAGCTAACTGGTAGTAATCAAGGCCATGTTGTTTTCCTCAGGAAGTTTCACATAAAAATTGATAAATCAGCAGAAATTCATGGGAATGATGGTCAACAGATGATGATGAAAAGGTGGTAATCTGTTACGTCAGCTTGTAGGTCATGACTAGTTATAGAATGTATAAAAATGAAAGTATTTCCTGTTTCTGGTTAGACAAACTCTGTATTAGCACGTTTTTGTCTCCTTGCTGCAAGATTAAAGTGCCTTAACCTGAACCTACTGTGTTTTGATCATTTTTAAAGTATATTTTTCCTTTGACAATATCCTATGACCCAGTGATTCTGAGATCCATGAAGCAGTAGACAATAGCCCACCTTTCTATCTCATCAGCCTTTACCTGCTCTCCTATTATCCCGACTTTAAACTGAGCCCAGGGTATCTTAGCACAGACAAAAGTTTTATTACTCTGTGCCATGGAGTTTTTGATATCAGTCAACATTTTATTTGTCTGTGTCATGGAGTTTGTGACATCACACTCAGTGTTTTATTCCTCTGTGCTAAGAAGTTTGTGACATCACATTCAGCATTTTACTCCTCTGTGCCATGAAGTTTGTGATATCACACGCAGTGTTTTATTCTTCTGTGCTATGATTTTGTGACATCACATTCAGTGTTTTATTCCTTTGTGCTATGAGTTTGTGACAACACAGTCAGTGTTGTATTCCTCTGTGCCATGGAGTTTGTGACATCATGCTCCATGTTTTATTCCTGTGTGCTATGAAATTTGTGACATCACACTCAGCATTTTACTCCTCTGTGTCATGAAGTTTCTGACATCACACTCAGTGTTTTATTCTTCTGTGCTTTGATTTTGTGACATCACACTCGGTGTTTTATTCCTCTATGCTATGAGTTTGTGACAACACAGTCAGTGTTTTATTCCTCTGTGCCATGAAGCCAATGGCAAAATGGAATTTTTGAATCCATGGAAGAAAGGAGTCATTACGGTACTCACAGCACACTCTAAACAGAAGACAAAGCAGTTTTACTGAACTACTACTTTATGGGAACATTTGCAGACACCATATTGTAATCTTGCGATCTGTAATTGCAAGTCTTTGAGAAAAAAACAGTGAAAGTACAGAAGGAGAGCACATTGACAATCACTATTCATCTTTGAAGTTACATTTTGCAGTAAACAAGTATTGCTGCACCCATCACTCCCTGTCCTGCAACTTATACATACTAACTCCAAAATCACCATACCTCAGGCAAAATGCAGTGCACCCAAACATGGAAAACTCTGACTTGTTACATTTAAGTCCCCATTTTCACATACTCAGTCTCACTGTTCCATGACTTCTTTGTATATGTCTCCATATTTAAAACTTTTACCAATGTTTGTGAAACCATCCCGGGATTCATGAAGCTCGGCGTAAGGCTTGCGCTGGCCATGCAGCGTATATATGGAGTAGTCACGCCATATGCATATTAATGAAGGCGCGCAGCCACCACAGCCATGTGCATAGGAAACGTGCACAAGTGCAAGGGGCGTATCGTTGTTGCGCAGTGAGGCGTGTCAATGTCTGCTGTCGAGGAGCAACCTAAACTGCTGAATATTATATTCCGCCAGCAATAGTAATCGTACCTATCAGTGTCCGTGGAGACTGAAACGTATGCAAAGCAGAGTCCCTGCGAAAAGAAAATGAAGAATCAAACACAAATGCATGGTAGGGAATAACGGGTCCTTACCCATGAACAAATGACATGAAAACCATGTTCCCTTAGTCCAACGTAGTGTTGATAGCTATATCATGTGGAAGTGAAACGTATCATATGTTAGCGCGCCACCAGTAGGTACGTCCAGTCCAATGGAGAGGGTCACCAGCCAAACCATAATGTGAGGGAGGGAACATAGCTGTGCAGATGTGTCCATAACAAAATACACAAGGAGAAATGTAGATATATGTAGTGACCGTATGTCTGAATCATATCCCACAAGCCATGTAATAGTCACATACAAAAGGTATGTCTGTATTTCACATGCCAAATGTGATAGGAAATAGCTTACGCATGTAAATGAAACAGAAGGAGCTTATAAACAGCCATAACAATACAGACACATGTAGGCTGAAAGGAACAGTATGATCCGTACCATCGACCAAGATTACCTTACCACCTGTCACACTTTGCGAGTGACAGTCCCACTGTGGGCAGATGTGTCCTGACACAAACATGTAAAACTGGCAAATGTCCAGAGAATATAGGACATAATTCTTCCGTAGATGTCATGCAATAGTTGCATTAAACATATTTCACTGGATGTATATTACATAAATGACATAACAAACAGAATAAGATACTGAAATGCTACAAGAATAAGCTTAGATATAGGCAAGAATTGTAAGTTCTATCTGCCAAACTGACCGTGGGTATGTGTCAGCCTGTAAAATATGCTGTGTTCACCACAAATGTCACAGTAGGGTTGCCACTTTTTCAAATGGCCAAAGTGGGACATGTTTGGTACAGACATCAGATTTTACAGGGCAACACATACCCACGGCCAGTACAAAGGACAGAACGTAATTGTTTTGCCTACAGAAAAGCGTATACTTGTAGCATTTTAGTTGCTTATTCTGTTTCTCATAACAGTCAGGTATTTCAGATACAGAATAACTGTTTAATGCAACTATCACATAAAATATAAGAAATAAGTTTGTCCTAAAATCTCAGGACATTTGTCATGTTTACAATTACATGTCAGGACACAACTGCCCAAAGAGGGACTGTCCCTCGCAAAGTGGGACAGGTGGTAACACATGTCACACTGTGGCCAATTGAAAAAGTGGAAACACAACCGTCGACTGTGGGGAGGTATTGTCCACAACAGTCGGACATGTGTAAGGTATAGCTTGGACATAGGAAAAGGTGCCATCCTACCAATGAGTAGAACAGGCTGGCAAAATCCAGAAGGCAGCTGTATAATCCGAACGTGTATGTGACACAGTCAAATGAGTAGTACCCAGATACACCAAACAAGTAATGAAAGTGAAGTATGGGCATGTACCTATGTGCGTGAGGTATAGCATGTGGAAAGCAAACATGGCAGGGTAGTCCACACAACCATAAAGGTATCCGACACATGTAGGGTAGTCAATGTGTAACTCTGGCCGTGTCATGGGCCAACAACCAAAGTAGTGCTCTATGGGGTGTGAGGAATTTGCGTGTGAGGGGTGGGTGTTTAATGGTAAATTCCACAAAGGCGATACTGTGTCATATGCAGAAAAGGTGAACCAGAGGTGTACGAGGGGGCAGCGGGTTAAGTGGAAAGAAACACAACCTCATGCAGAAACAGCTGCAAGACAAGCAGACAGGCCATAGTGTAGAACACAATCCCACAAACATATGAATATGGAAATATGCGAGACAAATGTATAGATACGACACCGTCACATACCCACAGATGGGTCCTGATGAAACTGGCCATAACAAACGCAACACACCTGGATGCATAATAGCCTACCCAGCATACCCTCCACAACACACAACCTGCCACCATACCAGAACGTCCACCAAATCCAGCCGTACTTGGTCCACTGTTTTTTTGCAGAAACAGCTACAAACAGTGACCCTTATGCATCTGTAGTAGGTATTGTCACCCTAGGCAGTGTCAGGATTGCAAACCATGTATCCCCTGCATGTAAAACCCCCTGCACATTTTCGTGAAGCCACAAAATTCTTCGTTATCTAACTTGTTTTGGTCTAGTCCAATTTTTGGCATATCCCTCATGGGATGACCAACTTGTGTAAATAGTAGAATGGGTATGACGTCATGATGTCCAATCCAGTAGATATCTGGACACAAGTTAGAACGTGCAGTGGAGGTCCATGACAGTGTCCAGCCCTAAGTGGGCATGCATAACCTACCACCTAGGATAAAATACCTTCCCGTGACGCATGTGTCCAGACATGAATAGGAGGGAGAATATAATGCACACATTTGCAAAGTGGAAAATGGCATGAGGGTGAAGAAGACTCTGACATAAACAGGTCAACCCTGATCAAGTGTGAGGGACACTGACTGTGTGCAGTCATGACTGACCATACCTGTCAACCTGCGTGAACAAGATATCTGGACAGAGCCGTGGATATAAGTGAGACAAAGGTCCAAAAACAGGGACACTCTGTAAAGATAGCTCTTAGAAACATAGAATTTGATAGAATAACAGTTTGCACATTGGCATTAATGTCTGGAGTATAAAGTCTGAAACCCAAATGTCTGTCAGCACGTTCCGACTGTAGGCTTTAATGCTGAGCTACTGCTGTGCCAGAACACAACAGTGCATTACAGAGGTCCATGCCATACCAATCAACTGTCCGGATATTCGCAGAATGACTAGGGTCACCACCTGTCCCACTTTGCGAGTAACAGTCCCTCTGTAGGCGGTTGTGTCCTGTGAAAAAAATCAAGGCATAGCAAATGTCCTGAGTGTTTAGGACAATGTTATTTCTTAATTTACTTTAATAGTCGCATAAAACAGTTATTTTATATATGAATCCTCTATATGTTATGTGAAGTAGCATAAGCAATTCAAATGTTACTAGAATAAGCTATTATATGTACAAAAAAGGTTAAAGTTCTGTACTATGCATGGCTGTAGGTATGTTTTGTCCTGGAAAATCTGACATCTCTGCAGAACATGTCCCACTTTGGGCAGTTGAAAAGATGTCAACCCTAAGAATGACCACAGGATCACCCCATAGTGTTGGTGTGTGCCTCCGACAATCTGCACCAGTGTGGTAAATAGCTGAGGATTGATGTCACTAAATAATGAGAAATATCCTGAGTATAAGACTCCACAACCTGCAGAAAAGTCATGCTAATGCAAAACCTAGCATTCTATCAATGTTCTAAGCTTGTAAGAGCAATCGTTAAAATGTGTCCCCAATTGTCCCCCCATCGTGTAGGTTTTGCGCAGGTTCGGTGCTCTAAGAGGTTGAGAGGTATGGTCTGTACATATTTACAGGAACAGCCCTTCACACTTGTGTAATGTACAACTGCGTACCTGTAGTCACTTCATGTCCAAAAATAATAATCCCCATATGACTGTATGCTGGTAAGAGTCAAATGTGAATGGGAACACCCCTCACCGTGGAGTATGGACTGTAACAACCCCGCCCATAATATGTAATGCCAACAGAGTAAGCTGCTGACAGGTGCCCAAATACTTATGTCTATAAACACAGGTAAAACTTCAAAATAGGGAGATAATCCCTGTCCATATGCTTTGTCTGACATTTCAACTCAGTCAGGGAAGTTCCGTTCACTAGGAGGACACGCCTAAACCCAGATCACTACATGAACACTCTGACAATCAAAGACCTGTATGTGGCTGGACTATATGCCTTGGTGTTCTGCATATCCTCAGAGTTATTAACAATGCAGCCGGAGTCTACAACAGTAGGCAATAGGGAATGTGTAATATGTAGTACCACCTTTTTCCCAGCAGGAGAATGGATGCCTGTGTTGTAGGTGAAGCGGTGAGGCTATGTTGATTTAGCTAAGTACTATTTGTTATGCATATCAATGAGGGAGAACACCAATAGAATAAATAGAATAGTGGTTCCGGCATCTGGCCAATGTGAATGCAGTCACGGTTGACCTACGACCACTGCACATATAACTTGAAAGTGCAATGAAAGCGATCATGTTGTACACACATTTAAATATGTAAAGGTGAATGTGTGTTTCGCAGTAGTCCGTAAGCTAGAATACAGATATGTAACTGTTACAGTCAGAATTATGAAAGTTCACGTAAGCACAATTATCTATGAAACATATGTAACCCACAATAAGGATATGCAAGTGTGCCTACGCATGTGTAATCCGCTCACAGAATAGAAAATGAATGGTGTTTTCCCCACGTTCTATGTACATGGCTCATACCTGTTAACCCCGTAAAGTATGAAACCGGACAAAGCTATGACAACAACTGGTACAAATAGGGACAATGCCCAGATATTGCCCTAACAAACATAGAAAGTGGATAGAATAACAGGTGTGTCATTAGCATGGATTCTCTGAAGGGTATGAAGTCATAACATGAAATGTTTGTCATTATTTACCAATGTCACGTCTTTAATGATATGCCACTAACTTGCCAGATAGACACAAGGTTATGAAAAACGGACCAAAGATAAGAGGCAAACAGCTGTACATGCAGCGGAAATCTGTACAGTTGAAAGGTATGATATGGAGATATATATATATATATATATATATATATATATATATATATATATATATACACATATATCCACAGACATAATCCAAAGCAAATTATGAGATGCGGAATGTACAGACATATGTATATATGTACATATATATATCTATACACACACCATACATGAATAGATATATACACAACAAACATATGTCCCTGTACATATAACACATGTACATAAATAGGTCATGGTATAGCTAAAATGGATAGACAGACAGACATGCATGAAAGGAGAATACACCGATGGTTTCCAAACCATTGCCCGGAAAGTTCCAGTGTGACAGGGCCTACATGTTCTACACGTTAAACATGAATATAGGTGTCCTTTGCAGGACCCGAAATATTGATCCCATACGAAGTACGAACCATCATAGATGCAAAAGACGTCACAGCTGCAACTACGAAATAGCTGTACGTGCAACAGCAGCAGGTGCATGGGTAATAACACATGGGTCGATAAAATGTATGACGTACAACCTGATATCTGGAGAGTGGGGAGTGCTCAGAAGTGTCTTCACACTTTATTATCGCTCACAATAAACATGTCTAATGGGTACTGTGGAGGGGTGCCAGGTATGGGAATCATGGGTATGCAGAAATGGGCCTAGGTGTTGGTTGGCACAGATCTATTAGGCATGCCCCAATGGGAGTGATCAATATACCTATGTGGGTATAGCACATGTCTATATTCTCCAAAAAGGTGCAACCCATCTACTGGATATTGTGTAAACCATTGGGGGAAGACGTAGGGACTTATATCAGTGTCATGTAGGCAATTATCATGGATGGACATGCATACGACCAAGATGGTAAACATACCTGCCAAAATGTCAGAATAAGACAGCTGGACTAAGGCATAGTACACGACAGACAAATAGGGACTATATTAAATGTACCCCAGACAAAGTCAGAACATTGATATAATAATTGTGTAGTCAGGAATACGCATGTTATGAGAGTTAGTAATCATGAAATAGAAATGTCAGTCATGATTACCTAACCGCACAGTCTGTCATGCCTTGCCAGCAATCTACCAGAAAGGCACATTATCATGACAAATGTAACAGAATCATAGGTCAAACCCCAGGGCGTATACCCATAATGTGTACAGGTGAGAGGTATGAAGGTAACCCGTCCTAATTAAATGTACAGAACTAGTGATACTAGGTGGACAGGTGAGAAGAAAGATGTCAGGAGAAATGACAAAACATGTACAAGTCATAAGCATGTTTTCCACAAATGTGAATGACAACGTATGACCTGTGAAAGTCAATGTGGAAGGTTAATAGACTCAAAAGTCATGTGTCCCTCAGGGTGTCATGCAGTGTCACCGATACAGTGTCCAGTCCCCCATACTCGTACGTGAGCTCTGCCACTGACGGAAAGCGCAAATACTGGCGTACACATAAGGTACATGATAGAATAATTAGTGTGGATAAGCTCCTGTTGGCCTGTGTGAGGAATATAACCCTGTGGGTGGGTGTGTCCTGCAATAGGAATGTAATGGCAACTGGCCTGTGATGGCACCATGTATTGTGTGTATTGGTGCAAGAAAAGTGATGTCCAGTATCAGAAACATACCTCACAACTGTACGAATGTACAGATGCATGCCTCATATGTGTGGTGTGTTCCTCTTATAATCTGTACCTGTCTGACAAATACCTGAGAACTGACATCATTAAATAATGATAAACATATGAGTTTAAGACCCCGAATCCCTCAGAAAGGTCATACTAATGCAAAACCTATAATACTGTCAACTATCTACGTTTGTAAGAGCAATATGTAGAATCTTCCCCTATCTGTCCCCCCATCATGTTAGGCTTTGTACAGATGTTTTGCACTATGAGGTTGATAGGTATGATCAGAAACAGATACATGTCTAAGGAAACAGCATTATCGACCGCAAGATAACTAGAAGGTATGAAAAGTGCGGCAGTAAGAAGTTCAGTATTGTCCGCAGGTGTGTGCTGACATGTCAAATGACACAGCAGTCTACATGAAGTACCTATAGGGCGTCACCTTTACCAGTGATGACAGTGGGATATACCCACAGCCATGCATACACCACAAATAGACATAGCACACAGCAAAGCCTAGGCCATGATACACAAAGCCTCTGGCGTGTATGGATTGAGTGAGAGTACAGCAAGGAAAGATGACTGCCAGGCTATTCAGCAAACACCCGTAGGGGCGTGCAAGACCGCCCGTAACATGAACATTGCACGGACAATGTTGGGATTTGCAACATACCCCATTTGTATGTGTAAGCTATGCAAATGATGTAATTATGTGATATATGAAACAGTAAGCTGACCGTGCAAGAGCAGAGTTATGTGCAGAAATGTACCTGGATGTTATGCGACTAACGTTTTGCACGTCGCTAAATGGAGCAATGACAGCTGCAAATACAGTATGAATACAGTCGAAGAAGCATGCCAATGTCCAAGTCAAAGGCCAGTGGCAACTTAGTCCATTAGATATCAATAAACCAGTAGTTGTCCTCCCCCGATCCCTGGTGTGGAAGCGTAGCGCAGCGCCACGAGAACACAAAGCACTTCAAAACAAGACATATGGATAATATACATACAAAATGTAGGTTTAGTTAGATGTTAGTACACCATGCAGATGAATGGCAAGCTGGAGAAAACATGGCTACTGCGAACTGGTACTTATGTGAGGAAGTGCTCTGTCAGAGATGTAACGAAGCATTTGTAGGCAATGTGAGGCAAGTGAGGCTGAGAATAGTGAATCACAACATGTCATGCCATATGGGCCAAGCCTCTACAGTGTAGTGTAGGTTAAGGGGACTATTAGAGTACAAGATAGGTGACAACATGAGTGTGTATGTATAAAAAACTGTAACCTCAATGGAGCAGTGTCAAATGTGTGCTGTCAGTACGCAGTGGAAGAGGCGTGTCATGAGCTATCCTAGGGAACGTCAGGAGACTGACAGCATATGCCATGGATGCCACCGATGTGACCTGCAAACCTGCCCACAGTGTGTCTGCACCCATGCTTGCCAGTAAGCCCGAGTAAGCATGTGTGCGCGCGTGTTAGCCTGTGTGCGCGTGTGGAGTGTGGAAGAACGAGTAAGCTAGTGTACGAATGGTGAAGCCTGTGTAATGTCGTGTATGCATTTGTAAGCATGTATACATGTGTACTACACACATCACACATGTACTGCACACACAGACACACATGCTGCCAATACTACACACATCAGTGAAATGGCACATGGATGGAGAATACATCATCAGAAGTAACAGTGCTGTAAACTATGCTACAGTGATGGTCATAGCTGCAATGCATCATGCCTGCTGATATACACCTGGAAGTAACACACTGTGTGTTAACAGCATGCTAACATCAATACAGTGGAATAAAGCCACTGTGTGCAGCAGCACCAGGTTAGTCAGATCCTGCATCAATGTCACGCATCACAGGTGGTGGCACAGGTGACATCATATGCACAGGGTGTGGTGTTAACATGTCCAGAGCTGTCATAAAGCCATCCAATGTATACGTAGGTGTGTGTGTGTGAAGGACAACGGTTATTGCATGGCCCAATGGTGTTGTAATGGGTGTGTGTATGTGATAGCCGTAGCTGTTTGTGGTAATTGTGTGTGTCTGCATATACACAGGTACAGCATGTGTCAGCCATATACAGGAGGTTGTGGGACAGTTACAGACTGTACCTGCCAGGCTGTAGAGATCCCCATTACTGTCCATGGACACCCCTCCATGCATCCAACACAACCCAGTCCTGCACCTGTCAATGTCTACACATACAGTCCTGGGATCTGTACCACAACCTGTGGATAAACGTACATCTGTAATGTTAACCTGAGGTGCATAGAACTGACTGTTGCTACAGACGGATATGAGCCATACTCACACTCCAATGTAGTAACCACTGCTGACTGTTGCCGAGATCTGCATACGACCAGTCAAAGGTGCTGCACTAACATTGTTTCCAATGCCCGTGTAATACCCAGCAACACAATAACCGGTCACTACACATGTATAACCCACGATCACTACAGCACGCAGTATGTGCACTATCACAGAGCCATAGCAGATGTACACACATCCAAGGTGCTCACGTACAGACAATGCAGCACATTCAAGAGTGATAATCCCAACATACATATCTATATACAATATACATATTATATATATATATATATATATATATATATATATATATATATATATATATATATATATATATATATATATATATATATATATATATATATATATATATATATATATATATATATATATATATATATATATATATATATATATATATATATATATATATATATATATATATATATATATATATATATATATATATATATATATATATATATATATATGTAGATAGATGCATACACACACACACACACACACACACACACACACACACGTGGCAGGGTTGGGAGCAGAACATAAATGTAAGCACTGTACCACACAACATCATTACGCAGTTACAAAATGCGCTACTGTGATCAGTGGATCACATGATTCTCACAGGCACACGTCTAGCCTGCAGAAAGCAGCATCAAAGGCAAAGACACCGCACGGATGTTATGGAGAGTGAATACTGAAAAGAAATGTACTGTTGTCATGCAGCTGGAAACACACACACACACACACACACACACACACACACACACACACACACACACACACACACACACACACACTTGGCAGGGCTGGGAGTCGAACATACACCTAACTAGCCTAACACACTACAGCATGACACATTTACAGAACACACTACCGAGATTACTAAGCAGTCAGAGAGGCAGATCAGACATCTAGGCGGTCATCATCCGCAAAGGCAAAGACATAGGTAGGAAACTGCTGTGGTGTGCGGTGTCTAAAAGCAAGACTGAGTCCCCAGGTGGATGGGAGCATGCGCGCAAACACACCCACACTTGGCAGGGCTGGGAGTCGAACATGCACCTAACTACCCTAACACACTACAACATGACGCATTTACAGAACGTGCTACCAAGATTACTAAGCACAGCAGTCCCAGAGGCAGACATCTAGGTGCGTGTCATCATCCGCAAAGGCAAAGACGTTGGTAGGAAACTGCTGTGGTGTGCGGCGTCTAAAAGCAAGACTGAGTTCCCAGGTGGACGGAAGCATGCGCGCAAACACACATACACACACACACACACACACACACACACACACACACACACACACACTTGGCAGGGATGGTAGTCAAACATACACCTAACTACCCTAACACACTACAGCATGATGCATTTACAGAACGCGCTACTGAGATTACTAAGCACAGCAGTCCTAGAGGCAGACATCTAGGTGCGTGTCATCATCCGCAAAGGCAAAGACATTGGTAGGAAACTGCTGTGGTGTGCGGCGTCTAAAAGCAAGACTGAGTTCCCAGGCGGACGGGAGCATGCATGCAAACACACACACACACACACACACACACACACACACACACACACACACACACACACACACACACACACTCACACACACACACAAACTTGGCAGGGCTGGGAGTCAAACATACACCTAACTACCTTAACACACTACAGCATGACGCATTTACAGAACGCACTACCAAGATTGCTAAGCACAGCCGTCCCAGAGGCATACTTTTAGGTGTGTGTCATCATCTGCACTGACAAGGATGCTGACAGGGATTGTATAGAGAGTGATCATTCTGAAGGCATACAGACATATTACTGTCCCACGGTACACGTAGACAAACACACGGCAGTGGTATGATCGTGGCAACGTAAGATGTACGGTGCACCACGACAACATGACATAGTCATGGGACGCCCCACACACAGTACACCCTTCAAGATAGTTGACCAGTGTGTACTCCTTGGCATCCATCGTGACACTGAAAATGGACATCTGTTGGCTTGATGACCACCATGGCTATACAGAATGTCAACGGCCATGCACAGAGAGACATCACCGACACAAGGCGTCACTGGGCATGGCCACACGCTTAGTAATACACGTCGGTTCGGACTGTACTGTTTGTCGATCTACACAATGGCGTACTGGGCATGCTCACACAGTAGTTGCAAAGGGCCGTCTTGCATGCGGACGGAGTCTCAACTCGCAAGGGTTCAGTTGGGACTGTCATGTGTGTCCATCTACACAACAGCATACTGGCCATGCTCACAAACTTAGCAGTTGCAGAGGGCTGTCTTGCATGTGGATGGAGTCTCAACTCATAAGGGCTCAGTTGGGACTGTCATGTGTGTCCATCTACACAACAGCATACTGGGCATGCTCACACACTTAGCAGTTGCAAAGGGCCGTCCTGCGTGCAGATGGAGTCTAGACATTGAAGGGCACAGTAAGGCATAACTGTCCCCTCGTACAGAGTGGTCACACACATGCAGTGACCAGCACATGCTCAGCTGCCATCACAGCTGTCACAGGTGCAGATCCCAGACATACACACCGCAGTCTGCACTGTAGCCCCTGAGACATCACCATGTCGTTGCTGCAGCAGTACACAGCCATACATTACCACAACACTGTGTGACACATGACCAGTGGACTGTACAGAGGTCTACAGCAACTGTGCAGGGCACACATGTACTGACAGGGTTCCAACAAGTGTTATGCATTGCAAGTATACCACTATACATGACCAGGTCAGCTCAAGACATACTAGGGGCCATGGGTGTTACACAGCTGTGACACATGAGTGTTGCTGTACACCACCGAACATGCATGTTTGGATATGTCAGACATGTGATTGTAGTGGATGTGTGCATGGACCACACACAACACATATGTACATAGCTAAGCCTTTGCTGTCCTCCGTGCAGAACAGTGGCCTATGCAATCATATGCACACAAATGGAAGGTAGGTCCATGTCTGTTGAATGCTCACAGTACAGGAGGTAGCAATGTCAGAGGACACATTCCCCTGTGGTAGTTGTCTATGACTCCCGTGATATCATACCACAATCCATGTGTCATGTATGTCAACACACATGTCCACCAATAGCAATGCATACAAACATGGCTACAGGAGACACATGTAGGACCAATGCACATGTACAATCTGTACTGTGCATGCAGCAACCATGCATGAGCAGTGCCCGATGTCTGTACCACAGCTGTACCCAACTACAACATGCAGTCACAATGCAGCCCCATCAGTGACACCTGTATATGTTGACATACAGACAGTACAGTTGGTTGTACATCACATATGGAGGGATCTGTGTACATAAAGTGGTGATCCACCTATGTAGATGTATGTGTGCCGGAGATGGCTCACAGGTGTGTCACACGCCACCCTACCATGCCATGTGCAAACAGTACGCTATGTCACTGTTACTTGATGGTGATGACTTAACGCATACACAGCAGTCAGGTATAGCCAACTGTATGTCACATGACACCTGAATCACTGACATCCTCCCGTGTGCACATAGCCACACAATTGCCAGACATAGCGTTGGTACACATACTGCGGACAGTACCGCTGCATGTCTATCAAACAGATCATCATATGGCAGGTGTATCATTCCCAGCACTGCCATGTGTGTCCGCTTGTGTGACCACACATGCCACATATGGTGAGGACTATGTCCCAGATGTAACATACCCCTGTACACCATTGTACAGATCTGTACATACTGCAGTGTTGAAAGCATGAGGTCGGCAGGTGTGGTGCATCACACACATAGGCTATCCGTACACACATATCTGGTCACCACAGTGTGTGTGTGTGTATGTATGTATGTATGGCTGTCTGGTACTTGGTGTGAGGGTGTATGCTACCATACTGTGGAAACAGGATCACTAACCCCTCATGGTGATGCAGTCTACTACCCTGTTGATGCCATCGGTCCCAGCCATACAGGCTACCTGTACATGTCCCTTCTGTGTGCCACGTCATGTGGGTGCAAAGTACTGCGAGGGTGATGACCACATAGGCAAGGGTCCACACGTTAACAATATGGGGTGTGTTATAGTGCTGTAGACCCCGTGAATGTGTCCATGTACCTGTACTGTGACAGGGTATTACTGCTACACAGTGTGGCCTCATGCTATCAGGTGGCCTCCAATGTCATCATTGGCCTGACCGCTGTGTACAACCCCTGCACCATCTCAACATACCTGTAATGTTTCCTGGTATGTATGTCACATCTCTGTCCACTGTAGCCTGTTCAACTGACCACATGCTTCAGGTGCAGTATATGTGCAGACATCTGTGTCATGTTCGGACATCTGTGTCATGTTCGACTGTCCAACAGTCGGGTTGAGGGTGCATTTAGCATGCTGATATTGCCATACGTGCCTGTGAGTACTCCACAGTTACACATGGGGGACTGCAAACACTGCTAACTGTTGGCACATGCCAGTACACTATATGAGGGAACCAGGGCATTACCAACATGCTGCTACTGTTGTAACCGAGACACATACTGTGAACATATCACAATGCATGTTGCACCTGGACTACATGGTATGACTGGTGCATGTTGACAGCACACCACTGATGTCACATACACATCTCTCAGTATTCACACACATCCAATGCAACATACACATCCCTCAATACGCATACACAAGTAATGTTAGATACACCTCTCACATCTCAGTATTCACACATTCACACGTATTCCAAAGACATGCATCTGGAGCATTTCTCCCTGGGCCTCCGCTGAAAACAGGCTCTGTGGAACCTAGTTGAACATTCCCAGTCAACAAATGTTAAATAAATAAATAAATAAAAACACACGACCAATACAATATGGACATCCCGCAATATGCATGCACAAGTAATGTTAGATACACCTCTCACTATTCTGTTCACCCTGTGCATCAGACCATATGAGCATATCACTGCACTGATGGTGTGGATGACTGGGGTATGGCACAGGCTTCATCATATGCACAGGGTGATACTGTTTGCCAGGGGCATAGGCTGCACCAATGGATGACATCATGTGTGCAGGTAAGGGCCAGTGATTTGAATGGACATGTCTGTTCCATATGTATGTGGGTGTTGTGGAGCCCTACAGTTGTGTTCACTGTGTGTGTGTATGTGTGCACACAGTTCTGTCATTTGTGAGGCCTACACAAGGGTATTATGGGCAGCTCCAGAATGTACAGACCAGGTTGTACAGCTCACTGTGACCGGACACGGCCACGTGTCCTGTGCCTGCCAGGGGTTGCACGGGCACTACCAGGCAGAGGTACAGAATGGCTGCTGTCCAACAACACATGGCCACTGGAACCGTGTCCCCACCGGGAACATCCAGGGCCACGTCCACATGGCCTGCCGTGACCTGGTGTGGACATCGCAGCACCAGCTGCACTGCTACTGCTACCGGCACTATGGGAGTGGCCATGTGAGGTGACACGCTTGCGTTGACCTGCACTAGGTGGTGTAGATGGCCTACGTCCATATGTCCTATGCCTCACCCCTACCAGATATTCCAGCACAGACAGCTCACACTCACAGATTGCCATGCCACGGTCGAGGATTCTGACCATGTAACCCAACCGCCTGTCCAGAACATCAGCAAGCTGCTGATGACCACCTGCCAATGCCTGGATGTTGTTGTTTAGGGTACTAATAGCAGCCCTCTGCATCCTCTGCCCTTCTCTGTTCTGCCGTTTGGCATGTGCCTGTGCTGCCATTACAGGCTGGAACATGCGTCTGGTGATCTCAGCTGCTGCGCTATGTCCTGCAGGTGCATGTCTGCCCCAGCCACATGCCTGTGTGGCACATCTGCAGTCAATATACTGCCAGCATGGTGTGGAGACACACCTTCTGTAGCCACCACATGTTCCTGTTCAACGCTAACAAATGATGACTGTCCTTCCTGTATGGCCACTGTAGATGCGGTATGTGTTGGCAGCTGAACTGTGTGCGGGGAAGAGGGGGGACATAGCTGGGATGTCAACCGTTGGCACAGATTCCACTCCTGATATCCCTGCCTGTACCTTGTGCATATGTTCATCACTGCTAGCATCTGTGGGGACACTATCAGATGGACCACAGGAGGGTAACGCACCTACTTCACCTGTCAATGCAAAGAAATACTCTACATTACATTAGACACACTGACACACACACACACTGACACACACACACACTGACACACACACACTGACACACACACATTGATACACACACACACTGACACACCAACACACACACTAACACACCAACACACTGACACACCATGCATGTGTGATGACAGATGGCATGCAGCATGCTTGTGATACAACTGACAGCGTGCATCTCAGACATCAATAGTGTTTGTAAGCATACCCCCTGGAATGCACACTACAGCAGGCAGGTGTCATATCATTATCCATGCAATTCACACGATCATGGTAGTATGCATGCATCCCCGTGATACACCATGTGGACCAGAACAAGATAACAGTACACATGGCTGACGTGACCTTGACATGTAATCTGCTGACATGTTCATTAACATGCATGCATGCCTGACACAATGGTGTCATGACACATGTACAGCATTGTACTGGGAATCATATTGCGATGTTGTCCATATGCCCTACAGATAGAATGCATGTTGAGCAAATGTGCATGGGCATGGTAGGGGACTGGGCCATCTACATTGCTGTACAGTGTGATGTACAGACACTGTACCATTGCATGGCATCTTGAGGTGTCTATATTGCTAAACAGTGCATGTTATGTACACATTGCATATCCAGAACTGCATGCATACCCATGACGTACCTGTGGATTGTGACCTATGATGCTGAGGTGTATACACACCCAACCATGCTGTGTCATGTGACAGGTCACTGGAGGACATACAGATGACACCCCTGCATGACGACTACAGAGTGTTAGCTGCCTGGCAACCATGTCCACACATAGCAGACCTGTCACGTCACCATTTCACACATGACATTGATATACCATGCACACATGGTGCACAGCTAACAGTGATGTCCTACTGCAGGGGGGAAAAGTACTGTTTCTGTGGCCTGGTGTCACTGTCAGTGGAATCTGTGAAGGTGACTACTGTCATGCTATGACACAGACATCATGTTCAACACATCTTATGAGGTACATGTCACTGACACCTCCACTAGCTGTGCACAAGCAGGTATGATGTGCAGTGTACCACATCACCTGTACAATCGGTCTAGTATGGCTGTACTTGGACCATGTGTGGGCAAAGTGGGACAGGGTGTATCCACATCCCATTTTCTGTGTGGCTATGTGTCTCTGGCCATCCCCCATGGCCATGTGTGCACATGTGTTGGTCATGTATGCGATGGCCGTCTATCACACGTGTCTGTGTTGTTCCATATGACATACACCCATAGATGTTGGTTATGTCACCATCCACAGGGCTATACAGACAACAGGTGTATGTGTGGTATGTGGGTTATGGGTTATGGGGAATTGTAACAATATTGCAAACAAAACGCTACCTGTCTCGGACATGTCGGATGGAACATCACAATGTGTGCAACCATTGCAGGGGCATATAACACAATGGTGACGCCTGTGGTCTGCCCATATCACAGCTCACTGTGCGGTACTGGTTTGTGTACCACACATTTTGTTCCACTGTATAGTACATATGCCTCCATTGCAGAACACTTCCCCCGTTGTATGCACAGCTGGGCACACATGTAGCAATGACAAATACTGTAATTTCATGTCTGTATATAATTTCAGTTGTATATATTGCACATGGGTGGCCTGTATGGATGATGGGTGATGCGACCTGTATATCCATGTATTAACTGGCCACATGGCGAATAGATCTATGCTTTGACATGCCTGATACTGATGATAGACTCACCTGCAATGGACTCTTGTCTGTGCCAGAGGTACCTGTATAGGGTGACACAGCAGTATGAACATTATCCATGACTGTATGACAGCCACAGGGTGCACAGTGCAGGTTAACACATTCACCTGTACAATAGCATATAGTCAGCACATTTATTTATTTATTATTTATTTTTATTTTGCATTTGTTAATCGGGGGTGTCTGACTGAGCCGAAAAGGCCCTTTTCAGCAGAGGCCCGGGGAGAAAAGTTTCACAAAGAAAAATTACAGACACATTTAGTTATTTAGACATGATCAGTATACACACAAATTACAAGAGACATGTTTTTACAGTGGTATGCGGCACAAACAGTTACAGTGGAGAGAACAATCAAAAAAATATTAATTTTAAAAATAAAGGTAAGTAATAGATTTGTGGTGTACGGCTGAACTTTGGAACATAGGTAGAATACATACATAGTAAACAGGTACAGTACATACATTGTAGATTAGCCAGTGTTTGTGAGTAAGATTGAAAAACTATTATCAATTGCTCTAGATTTAGTATGTATATGTTATCCGCTTTCACTAGCCTGGGGTGCAATCATGGCACTGCCAACTTTGCTTGAGATGTTGCCTGATGAGGTCTTTAAAGGAGGCTTTGGATGATGTGTTTTGAATGCTAGTAGGGACAGAGTTCCATTTTTTAGCCATCAAACTACTATATAAAGCATCTCCAAAGCTATTGTAGCTGTTGCTGACTTCTAGTAGTAGTTTGCTTGATGATCTAAGAGGACTTTTGGCTGAGTGATGTTGTACTAGGTTTTTGAGGGCAGGACACTTATTGGGGAGGTAATAGATAGAATGACAGAGGCAGAGCTGATTGTAGGTTAAGAGGTTGGGCAGTTCAAGCCAGTGGAGCTGTCTCAAGGCAGTACAGTGATGAGTTCTATATGAGCAATTTGCAGCAAAGTGGGCAATTCTGTTATAGCAAGCTTCTATTTTGCTTAGTTCAGTTTTGTTGAGATTAGTCAGAATGGGAGATGCATAGAGTAGGGTGGATAGAAGTTGGGAGTGAGCAATGGCTGATCTTGTGTTGTTGGTAAGAAATGGTTTGATATGGTAAAGTGACCCCAGTTTGGCATGTACTTTTTTAATAGTTAAGTTCAGATGACTATCAAATTTTAGGTGGGAGTCTATGGTTATTCCCAATAGCTTAGCCTGTGCCACTGGAGCAATTGGAGTAGCATTTGTGGAGTAGATAGTGAATTGACTGTTAGTGTTTTTGTTAGAACTGGTTATAATCATAAGCTGAGTTTTCTTTGGATTGAGGATAAGTTGGGCTTTGGTAAGGTAGTTTTCAGTGTCAGAGAATGCTAGTTGAGTTGTTTGCAGGAGGGTGGGAATGTTTTGTGTAGCACAGATTAAGGTAGTGTCATCTGCATACTGAATTATAGATGCATGCTGTGTGGAGGTGTGGAGGTCATTTGTGAAGACTGTGAATAGTAGTGGTCCTAAGATAGAACCCTGTGGGACTCCTATAGTTATGGGCAGTTGAGGAGTGAGAGAATTTTCCCATTTCACAGCTTGGTACCTGTCAGTTAAGTAGCTATGGAACCAGGTAAGAGTGGAATTAGATAGATGATATTGGTTTAGTTTGTTTAGCAGGATTTGGTGTGAGACTGTGTCAAATGTGTTGGACATATCCAAAAAAAGAGTTGACACTTGCAGGCCTTTATTTTTGAGACGGTTTACTGTGTCTGTGAAGCAGAGGAGAGCTGTAGTGGTACTATGGGCAGGTCTGAAACCATGCTGAGTAGGTGACAGGATGTTGCAGTCTAGGAGATAGTTTAGCATATGGGTATGGATGCATTTTTCTAGGATTTTGGCCAGGGGGAAGAGTAAAGCAATGGATCTGTAGTTATTAAGTTCAGTGGAGGTCCCGCCTTTATGTATGGGTGTAACATAGGATATTTTCCAGAGTTTGGGCACATAGTTTTCAACAATTGATCTGTTTATGAGAGTGGAGACTGGGATAGCAATAGCATCTGCTGTGAGTTTCAAGAAATAGCTGGGGAGTAGGTCGGCTGTTGTTGATGAGGTTTTTAGTTTGGATAGCATGCTTTTGATTGAAGTGGTGGAAACTGTTTTGAGGGTAAAGCTTGCATTAGTGTTATTTGTGTTGGGGGGGATAGTGAGGAAGGAACTGTCCTGTGATACTAAGGATAGAATTGAGTTCACAAAGTGGGAGTTGAATTGTGTTTCGATGGGAACTTTAGTGTCAGGGGTAGTTGGTTTGAGGGTAGCCTTTAGGGTGGATTTTAGTAGCTGGTTTACATTTTTCCAAATTTTTTGCGGGTCGTGCTGGTATTTAGTTTGTAATGTTGTGTAGTAGGATTTTTTGTCCAGCCTAATGCATTTTTTTGCATGGTTGCGCAGTTCTTGGTACTTAGTTAGGCTTTGTGTTTCTTTGTTTTTTTGATAGTAACACCAGGCAGTGTCTCTGGACTTGAGGATTTGTTTGGTTTCTTTACTGAGCCAGGGGTTTGTAGAGGTTCTAACCTTGATTTTGCACAATGGAGCGACAGTGTCTAGGTGTTGTAGAAATGTTTTGTTGAAATATGCTACAGCCTGGTCAAGTGGGAGGGTTTTTAGGGGGGGGGGTCCAGTCACAGTTACCCAGTAAAGTGTTGCGGACCTCAGGAGAGAATTTTTTTGTGTTTCTAGTGGATATATAGTTAGTGGTTTTGCATATGCTTGTTCTACTACGTATAAAGTATATTATGTTGTGGTCACTTAAGGTGTCTGGGAGACTGCCTGTGTGAAGGTACAATGTGGGGTTGCAATCCTAGTGGTCTATCAAATATCCACGTGTAATGTGTGCATACCGTACCTCTCAAACTCTTAGAACAATAAATATGGACAAAGCCTACTATGATGGGGGACATATAGGGACAACTGTGACATATTGCTCTTACAAACCTGGATATTTGATAGACCACTAGGATTGCATGCACATGGGTTTGCAACGGAATGTGCAGTCGTACACACAACTGTATGTCATCATTTAATGACTCCATTCCTCAGCTATTTGCCAGAAAGGGACAGATATTAAGTGGAACACACCGACAATATGAGGCAGACATCTGGACATCCTGCAATTACCTGTACAGTTCAGAGGTATGGTGCATACACAGGGTAGCATAAAGCATGTGTGTCCGCATACCTTGTATATGTTGTTACATTACATGATGTACACTGACACATGCACATATGTAGGATATACTGGCCATATGTTCAGTACTGGCTTACCAGGCAACTCCAAGCTCATTGGTTGGGAGACACTCACCTCCACGATGGCAGCTAGTGTTTGTGGGGGCTGGTCCAAGGGTGTTCTCAGACTGGCCAGTAGCTCCTCTGTGTGTGTGTGAGTGGAGGCTGGGTTGGTGGCCCACCACCCGTACCACCTTGTTCTCTGGCGATTGCAGTGGCACGCTGTTTTGCATGAAGTATGAGGTCCGTGCAGTGTCTGCGCACCTGCTGGTAGGTGCGGTTGTGGCCGCCCACTTCATTGACCCTCCTGCAAAGATCCTGCCACAGGTCCTCCCGCTGATGTGCATGCTGCAGCACGTGGCTAAATAACACCTCGTAGTTCTCACGGAGGTACGGAATTACGACATCATCCTCCTGTCGGCTATATGCTGGTAGGCGTGTACGCGGCATTATCTGTAAGACATGATGAAGGTGACAGGTCACATTTACAGACATGTACAGTGATACTGCTGCACATACATTCTAGTACATTCACACAGTTATCTTTGCAAATCAACATGACACTAACATGACTGGCATGTATGTGTCCCACACATGTAACACCCAGTATGCATTAGATATCATCCCCATATATGTGTGTCACCTCATTAGTGTTCCTACTGCATGTGACGTCAGTCTCCATGTGGACATGTCTGTTTGCATGCACTGGTGTTCTTACCTATCTACCCATGCCTGATGTATCCATGGCAATGCTGTTGACCTAGATGCTGTGGATATGTCACATATCAACACAGGCACAGCCTTACTGGACTTGGGCAGTGACAATGCACCAAGTACGCATGGAAACCTGTACATGCATCTGTTTTTCCATAGACATCTACACTGCACCGCTGTTCAACATCCTGCCATGGATCACCTGTGTTGCACATGTGATAGACATGGGACAATGGCTAGTCGGACGTCATTCACAGGTAAGGTTATTGGCTATAGCATGTACGGGCTGGGTTTCCTAGCTGTGTCCGACACCCATTACGCCACAACGAGGGGCATCAGTGACACATTACCAATCCAGATAGATGATACTACATCTACCATACGGCCATCACACCACGTATGGCAGGGGTGATATGTGCAGCTATGTGGACAGGGCTGCATGGTATGGCGGGAGTATGTCACAGGTATGGCATGGGGATCTGTCCAGCATGTGGCCATCCTAGTCGTAGGACGGTGGTTGTCCATGACGTATGTCTTTCAGATCAGGCTATGGACATGTAGCATGTCTAACAGCATAGTGTCGCATATGTCTGTATGCAAGGTGGATAGCATGCTGCATACTGGAGGTGAGTATTGTGGAGGCTGGTATTGGCCATCCATTCATGGGCCCTACCCCTGGAGGGTGATGTGCATTTCAATATTGGTCACACGGGTGCTGTGTATGCCTGTCCAATTATCTCCGTAAACATGGATACCACCCTGTCATGTCATGGGTACCTTGGATGACTACCTAAAGGGCCAGGGAGATGTCTTCAGCTCAGGGAGGTGTACTACACTGCACCATCCCTAACACAGTGTCCATACTGTTAACCACAGCTTAGGTGTTTCCTAATGGGTACGGGGGTATTCCCCTACTGGTATCATTGCTGATATCATCCATCAGAATGTGCACATATGTCACAACATCACACACACAGCCCATTCTGTATGTTGTTCACAATACTGTGACAACAATTGCTCATAGGTCATGGCCATTCACATCATCACATACACAGATGGCTGACATTTGTCTGTGTGGTATGGGCTACAATGCGGGTGGGGTACAACACATTAACCCTGGTTTACTGTAGCTGACACCATGTGATATGCACATGTCACTGTAGCACCTTTGGTAGTTGTGAGTCTGTCAACAGGCCACTAGTAGAACACTCCTGTGACATACACAGGCATCTGTAGCCGAACATCCGTACTGTCTTGTACATCTGTACTGCCAACATCTACATTAATAATGGTTCATGAACCTGCAGACCATACCCGGCAGTGTTCTGATGCGGTGCCACCAATCATGGCTGTTGTCAACACATGTGGGTTGATAGTATACAACACCCTATCTGTAATGTGTGGGCATGCTCAGCACTTGTTCAGAGCTTCTTGGCATGTATTGAGCTACTGCTTAGTTTAGCACCCATTTCACACCAGTCCTCACAGGTACACTGTCTGTCCATACATTTCCAGCTTGATAACTGTACAACAGCTGTCGTACACACATCACTCACATACCTCGTGAGACATGGTGGTTTCTACGGCCTGTCCACCTGCCACGTACCACTTATATACAGGCATATCCAACTGGCACGTACCAGTGCTATTGCCTGTCACTATGATGACTATGTTGTACATGTGGCAATAGAGCTATTCTCTTGCCCACAGTCAATGCACACCTCCCAACATACAACAGTATAGCCTGTGGGGGATGCACATATGCAGCCCTGCTGGTGGTTATACTGTCACCAACCCTGACTGCACCTGACAGTCATGTGGGGTTGTGCAATAATAGCAACGCACCCCACACATCACATGGTCCCACATGATCCCCACCACAGGCCACACATATGGAGAAACCTTGTACAGTACCCCTCCATACTCTGTGTGGGCACCGACAACAGCCCACATCGCCAAACACAACCACGCCAACCTATAGCCCACAGACACGTGTGTCCATCACATACAGCCAATAGGGTGCCATAACATACTCAACATACCTGTCTTAGGTGACTGTCAGCAGTCACACTGCTGTTCCACTCAGCAGGCTACACAAGGCAATAGTCACTTACATCATGCTGTCTAGTAACTGTTTCTGCAACATAACCTATGCACACATGCCACAAGTCAGCAGGAACAATGTGACTCCCCTTCCATATTTGTGTGACAGACATTGTCAGTCAGGGCACAGACTACGTGTGCAGGGACATGCAATACCCCACCAGTGTTGTTGCCCTGCTGGTGTGGTCCACGCCCTGGGAAGCATATTGCGTTCATCCGGACCTGTTACCAGTGTACTACGAACGACTGTGTCACTGCCAACAGTTGTCCATGTTTCTGCTGTTATTCCACAGGCATCTAGTATACATCCACTTTGACAGACCCGGCCAAACAACATGATGCTGTGGCACAGTTGACCTGCACATGTCAGCCCTGGGAGTACGGATCACTTGTTGGACTCTTGCTGCTTTTATACTGCCTGTCTTGCACAGTGCTCAATAACAGTCACCACCAGAATGGGAACAGGCTAGCGAAGCATGTGGTCATGTCATACAATGCTTGACATCACCCTCTGTGACACATGCAGGCAAGGCGCACCTGATACTGCACCACTGCAATATCTCTGCAGTGACTGGGACCTGCCTCTTGGCTCTGCAGAACACACCTGCAATGATGGGTATAGACAGACCATACCTGTCAGGCACGTACCTGGACTGGCACACCCACAGCTGAGGTGTCCCCATATTCCACTATGTTGTAACCGGATGGTTACTTTGCACAATGCATCTCAGGTGCTCCACGTGCATATGACTGTGTCCAGAACTACTGCTGCTACTAATGTAAGACTGACAGTAACCCACACCTAACTGTGATAGCCGCACATGTACTGACACATGAGGCGTACACTGTGCGTGGGTCATTACATCCGCTCAGCTGGTTTGACCCATACACCACGTCCAAGACCAACAGTATTCTTGACATGGACAATACCAACATGTGACTACTGTTCGACACCAGCGGTTATCCCCTCATTGGTGGAATCCGAACGTCTGCTACCCACCCATGTTAGCCACATACCGGCATCACACACTTCATGGCATACACAGTAGAGGAGTACTACAACACCAACTTCAGATGTCGTATGACAGCAATAGTTGTTGTCGTGACACACGTGCAGGTGGACAATGCACATGCAAATGCTGAGACATGCCCCAGTGCACTTCAGTAGCACGTACATGACAATGTGGTTCATGCTATTCCACACAGACCCATGCAGGTACACACCAGAATACAGACAACACTCTGGGGGTGCAGTCCCATGGACATACTTTACAACTACAGGTGGGGGCAGTTACACAGTGGTGTACAATCCCATGGGTGGGTGACTCACTGGTCAGCCTCGGTAGGGCCACAGGATCCCATATCACATACAACATAACTAGCTACATACACATTACTGTGGCACATTCCGAGATGTACCACAGGGCATTATGGTGGTATGTCAGTAGTCGTATGCAATACCCAATACCCGCATCTGCTCACACATACAACTGTCACTCTGGAACATGACCGTAACAGGTGATGTTGGCAACATCCTGTCTGATGGCTTCATTGCTAACATTACTCCCTCTCTCCCTGCAGGGCCACATTCCTTGCAGGTACATTGCGGTGTACCTGCAGTCACACCTACACAGTACTGACCTGGACCCTATGTGTCCTAGGACACAGGCCCCTTGTCACCCTGCAATATCCCAGGCTGTGATGTCCACAGAACTCTGCACAGCATGTCTCTCCACTGGGACACCATATTCAGTAATAGCCTTGCACCAGACATTGTGGCTCCTGACTGGCACACAGAAACAGTAACACTCCTCACAGGTGGTGCCGAACTGCACAACTGGGACTATTGCCCTACACACCTCACTGGTCTTTTATGCACGGGTATAGGGCACATCATCATGGACATCATTCGTCAAGTCTCTGTTGTGCTCCAGTCCTTTGATGCCACCTGGGTTGGTCTTGTTGGGGCCACAGCATGCCTCCTACACCTGTTGCACACCTTCCCTACAGTTGCCAGAGTTGTTGATGATGACACGGGTGTCCACACAGCCTGCATTGTCCTCTCTCTGCCATTCAGCACCGTTCTCCATTCTGGTATTGACTACATACACATCCACCTGCACATCACAACATATGCCTCCAGATGTTATGCAATGTGGCTAATGGATGGGACACACACACACTGAGCGTGGCATACCAAATCACATACTGCAATCCAGTTACACTTGGATTACAACAGTCCTCAGTCGTGGGACCCTCATGTTCGGTATATGCTTCCCTGAGGTACAGGCTACCACTGTGGGGACTTCCCTGCCTAGCTTTACAGACCACTGCATACCCAGCGCCATTGTTGCTCCGCCAGCTGATACAGACCCCATCCATATGGGTGTCACTGTGACCGATACCGATATGAACATCATGGCCTCTACCTGCATGACACTTGGTGTGAACATCACCTTTGCAGTACACCATCCTCACACTGGTTATCACATAGGTGTTATTCCCCTACATACATGTTGCATTGCACATGTGTGTAAGACACATGTACGTCGCACACACTCCTGTGATTACCACATTGCCACTGTGGCATGGATATCCTTCTACATGTTCACACATGTCTCTCCTGGGTGTGTAGCTGGTACATAGGCACCCATTGTACCTCTGAACACCGGACATATACACACATCCATGGGTACAACACCCTGCGTAGGGTGTACCTTAACCAACAACTTTACATACCCCAACATTAAAACACCATGATGTTTATTGAGCTACAACTGGTAACGTATGCGGCTTATGTACAGACACCACATCTGTACACATTTTCAGACTACATACTCAGGGGTGACGTCTGCTGCAAAGACAGGGCCCATGTCTGCAAATATGTTTATGGATATAATCCGCATACACGACATACACAATAGCCACTATGACCATGATGCTCATGGATATGTGCACACACGCCACTGTGTGTGGCATGTGCTTGGGGGTTGCATTCCCAGACCAGACACTCACCACGCTTTGGGACATGTTTCCTATGTACATCACTCATGGACAGTCAGTAGCAATATTCATGTGATACCTCACTTGTTGGATGGTGGACACATGTACGCCAGGGATCACTGCAGTGGCTGTACTGTGCAGTGATGCAGGTTACACATGGCTCTTCTGTTCACAGGACACTACTCTGGAGAGATGCCACTGCTGTGCACACTGTAGTTGTTGTTACACATTGACTTGCCAGACTGTATGGTACACCACTATGAACCTGTGCAACTATTACATGTCCTTTGTGCATGGTTACTGGTATAGCCCTTCCAGTTAGATTTGCTGTCACACTATTACAATGTCCCGTGACTACGGGCCATATGTCTACTGTTATTGTACACGCCAATCATGTTCATGTTTGTCTGTCACATCTCTTCTGCTATTCTAGTTTGGGAGTAATGTTTGCGTCCTTTGCAAATGCACAGAGTGGAGTACATAGTTATTTCATCATAACTGTTTATACATATCTTAATTACATACTACTCACATCACTATATGATACCTTTGTTATGCATCATGTGCCTGTTCTCCTGTGTAACATATCTGACGTATCAATCTACTGTACTATACATTACACATGTTTTACATGGTACCCCATAATTCAACCATTACTTGCACAGAGGGTCCACCTTAGACATGTCATTGATGTTATATGCCCATGCACGTGCATACTGTTACAGTATATCTACATATACCATCCCTTGCTAGGCACATGCTTATTGGACATACCCTACCACTGACGGTGGGCCGTATGACATTGTTCTGTTTAACGCCATCATGTTGCATCCCTTGTGGTGTCTATGCTGTTTACTGTGTGGCCCACTGCTGGACGCACATCTTCTACAAGCATTAGTACGATCAGCGAGACATCACTACATAAATACCATTCCTCGCTTTATGCATGGTGGACACTGTTAATTACTGCAAACCAGGCTATGCATACACTGACATTACGTAATTCAGAACATACTATACATACAGTTAGTGTTATACATACCTTGATATCGTTCTGGTGTTTAGTCTCTATCTCGCTCCTCTGTATCACTCTTTCAACTGTTATACGGTATGAGCATACAGTTTGCATATCTGGCAAGTCATCCTTATATACGTCTATACCTGCAACATGTGGTTTACTGCCACCAATTGGTGGTCTGGTGTGACTAATTATGTGCACTTCAGCTGTGCAGCTACTCCATTCTCCAATTACGCGGCAGCAGTGGGGTATAATTGAATTCTCCACCTGGGCATTGGCCATTTGCCCTGCCTTCGGGGAGATGGCCTGTATTGTGTTTTGTTGTGTGTAATTGCAACTGCTTTGTGTAGAGCCAAGTCTATTTTGGGGTCATGTCCCCCGTGGATTGTGTGTGATTCTACCTGTGACTGTACCTGTCATCCCACCCGTCTGATAAAGGACTATTGCAAACACCTGTAACATTGCCATTTGTTCTGTTATACGATGGATACAATTTTGCATGGTGCCTTTAAATGTCTCTCACAAGGTATGTCAATGGTTCAGCAGATGTAATTGACTAACTAGATGTTTGGGCTGTGATTACGGTCTGTATTGCTATTGTTTACAGTGTGGGGGGTGTAGGCAGCTCTACATAGCATATACGGTTTTGTGGGGCTTGCATTTCTACGTAGTCCATACATATGTGTGTGGGCCCCTTCCCTAATTACAGTGCTATCACTTAATAGACTTCTGTTACGGGAATTTACTGTGGGCCTTTGTTAATTGGTTTCAATATGGTATGCATGTGTGGTTGATACTTCCATACCTCCGGATGTACGGCGATATGTGCAGGGATATTTGTAAATGTACGCTATCCCATGTATGTCTGCCCCAGATATTTGCAGTCATTGCAGTGGTGTTGGTGTCAGACCCTCTGTCACATGGCTTTCCACCTTTTCATATGGCCATAGTTGGACACTTGCGGGTCACACAGGGGTGTTTACAGGCTGACATATGGCCACGGTCAGTACACAGGATAGCACATACTTTTATCCTCATTACATATCTATTGTTCTTGGTCCTTCACTACTTATCGATTTGCATGTAACATTTCCATTTCGTACGTACAGGCATGAGTATTTCCTGCAAATATTGCATATTATGTGGGACATACTAATGTCCCACACTCACGGACAGTTGCCCTTTCTAATGTTTCATGTCGGGACACACCTGCCCAGGGGGGGATTTCCCTCCCAATGTGGGACAGGTGTTTACCGCACGCCTATGGATAGCTATACCCAAACCTACCGTAATCATCTACCTCTGAGTTGCCACCTACAGACACACTATGCGGACACACATGACACACTTTAGTCACATGGGAACACACATGGCACCCTCATCACACACATACACAGGCTACATCACACACAACCACAGTTGTACACGGTACCTACATGGTCCGCACCGCCGACAGCGGTGACTACATGTCCTTACTATCGTCCTATTGCTCGTGGTTCTACTGTTCCAGTACTGTGTTCTTCCTGTCTTTCATCCTCCTGGTTACGCGTGTCGGTGTGTGACACGTTCCATAGTTGGCGGTATCCTGTTTATTTGTACCTCAAAGGTGTTTAGAATGTCGTCGACCTATCTATATACTTGTAGATGCCAGTGATCCCTTGTATATCGACATATATCACACTATCGCCCTTTCTATCTGTATTATATATGTGTGTATATATATATATATATATATATATATATATATATATATATATATATATATATATATATATATATATATACATATCTCGGACAGGGGTGGTGACAGGCATGCTACACCTTTCATTGTGTGTTTGTCAGTGTATACTGTGTTTCCTAGACTCCGCATGTTTGTGTCTGTACCTGTCACATTACACTTCTGCCATAGGTTAAGATTACCTCCCATCCCACTTTGCGAGGGAAATCCCTCTTTGTGCAGTTGTGTCCTGTGAAATATTTGTGAACATAGCAAATGTCCTGCAACTTTGGGACAAACATATTCCCTATAGTTTATGTCATAGTTGCATGACACACTTATTCTGTATCTGACCCACCTACATGTTACAAGACACGGAACACGTACCTGCGACCATTACTAAACTATAAGCTTTTTATCTTTGCAAAAACACTGTCATTCTAGTTTTCATCCTGGCCAGGTGTGTGTCATCCTGCTGACATCTGGCGTATGTCCCACATTTGTCATTTGAACTGTGGCAACCCTACCATATGTACATCTTGCCTAGCAATAGTGTTGGGTGATTGTGTACATGACTGCCTGTTCCACTCCTGGCAGTGGTCGGTTTACCCTTCTGAGCAGGCGCTATTTGTTCAGGGGTGACTAATGCTGGTGTCACCTGTTCTGTACATCATTGACCGTGATCTGCGCAGTGGTCGGTGACACTTAGCCCTGTTTCGCCCATATCCGTATTGTCATATTTAAACATCGTTTACCAGCTGTGGGCAACGCTTATTCCCACTAATGTGTCCTACATATATTCTGATGACCTGCATCCGGACTGCATTACCCGTGCCGTCGGGATTATGTTACATCCCTTGCGGGACGTGGGACTGGGAACATGCACGACAGTCACTGCATGTACCACTTGGACATCTGTGGGTTGTACACGAATTATGTCAATTTGTATGTGCAGTACACTACAGCAGTTACTCCACACTACACTCACATGGATGACTCTGTTAGTTTACAACTTGATGGGTCCAGTTAATGGTATGTCCACATGATGTTTACTGGCTGTCCTCCAGCACTGGGTATGTATATCACAATTAGGTACACCCGATAATTTGCTACACCTTCATACGACCATGGATGCTTCATGCCGGGGTGACTACTGCCTGTCATGGGTACATCCGCTGCCTAGACACTACCTCCATGATTACATTTTGTGGAGACCCTCAGTAACGCAGTGGGTAGTCCGTGATGACTGTGTGTAGGACAGTGCTTACACACATGTGCTCTTCGATTGTCTCTGCTCCAGTATGCGACAGTTGCTTACTCAATGTTGTGGCGACGGGTGTCACTGCTTGCCCCGTTTGGTGTTTTGACTCTGACAATCGGGCGTGTACCTACTGATGTACCTGGGAACCTATACACACAGTACCGACAGATGCTGATGGGCGGATCTACTGTTCAGGTGTTGGCAGTTCTGTGTTCCCATGGCAGTTGCATGTACAATGTTTGAGGGCTGCCTATGTAGGATTCCACAGTGGGCCACCTAGACATCACAATTTACAGGTAGTCGTGTTTGTGTGCCATCCATGTTACTGTGTGCAGGTGGGGAGGGGTGTCAGTCCATGGGAGCCTACACTGTCAAGGTATGTGCTATACATTCCCTCTTTGCCAAGGCGTAGGCATATTAGGCACACCTCCGTCTGCCTACTGGGGCTGGCACAGTGTGTCCATGGTCTGGATCCCTCTGTGCCTGTGTTGGCCTTGGCACTTGCGGTGGGCTGTGAGGACCTCCCCCATTATGACCCTGCTGCAGCTGTTTCCGCAGGATCATATTATGTAACATGGCACATACTATGAAAATGTGGGCACACGTGCCTGGAGAGTACTGCAAGGCTCCACCAGATGTTTCCAATCACCGGAACTGTGATTTCAGCATCCCAAACACACGCTCTATGATGATTCTGGTTTGTGCGTGTGCCTCATTATGGAGTTCTTGCATTGGCGTGTGTGCATTTCTGATGGGGGTCATCATCCATGGCTCCACTGCATAGCCAGCATCACCAACAAGGTGACCTTGTGGGATGTCCCCCCTGACAAATACCTGATACAGCTGTGGGGCATGCCAGATATGAGAGTTGTGGTAGCTTCCAGGGCTGCCAGCACGCACATCCATGATAATGCCCTGGGCATTGCACACAACCTGGCAGTTGATGGAGTGGAATCCCTTGCGGTTTATGTAGTGCCTACCATACTCACCGGGTGGTGACTTTATTTGTATGTGCGTGCAGTCTATTGCACCCAGTACCTTCGGGTAGTTTGCCACACGGTGGAAGTGACGCATATTGAGTTCAGGGGAAGTGTATATGCTCATTGGCATGTGGTAACATGGCATCCAGGAACTGGTGTAGTACCCTGGATGCCGATGCCTGTGAGATCCCCATTATATCTTCAGTTGGCCTTTGAAAGGTACCTGTGGCTAGTATTCGCAAGCTTACACATACCTTCATGTCCACTGGGATGGGTTCCCCTTTGTTGTTTCTGGTTCTCAGGCGTGGCCGGCACAGCTCAAATATTTGCTGTAAGATGTCCCTGTCCACTCTGTAATGCTCTACTATCTACAGATCATGTAGCCCCTGGTAGGTTACCCTTGGTCTGAACACTCTTCTCCTCCTCTGAGGCCTACGGTGGTTGTCAGCATCATCCTCCACAACACCGTCGGTCTGTAACACATGCTGATGAATCACAGCTATGGCAGCTCCCAACATGTACATTTTAAAAGTTCTCTGTCTGTTTACACCTATGGTGCGGTGTTTGGGAATACACAGGTGTGTGTTGGGTGCTTTCACACTTTATACTGTTCTGCTGTGAACACTGATGATGTCATAGGGTGTGTATGTACGATCGTGGCTACAGGGTATCTTCTGTGTTTTATTTACGAAACCGCTATTGTGCTGCCTTTGGTATTGCATTACATTTGTATGCCGTGAATTACCTCCTGCCCTTCCATTTACATTTGTGCACGTTACACCTACCATTTGCTGGCATGCATCCAGCTGCCTGCTTTCATTTGTACTTTCCTAGACCTGGCTTATCTTGCGTAATGTGTGCTATTGCCGATCTACTGTGGGTTTGCTTTGCTCTGCTATGACAGTTCTCCTATCTTTGCATTCCAAGTCCTCCTCACCTTTCTTTGCAATCCTATGCCTCCCCTATCCTGTTTTGCAGGTTTCTGCATGCAGGCTTGTCTACTGCCGTCGATTGGCCGCCGTGTGTTGATTGGTGTTGATTGCTCATTACTACGCCAATTACCCTACTTTGGCATTTCTTTCTTTTCTTCCCCTAACCTTCCTGTTTGTGGTATTGTTCGCGGTGCATGCATCCGCCTACCAGGTTTCGGGCATGAGTTCATCCCCGTACACATGCGCTTTTGGGCACCATGTGTGCTCTCATCTAAATGATTCTATACCCTCCTCTCCACCCCTGTCCTTCAGCTTTGCTTAGCAATGGCCAAGCCAGATTTGCATTGCTCCAATGTGCTTACTGATACGGTGGCACACCCCTCTGCTGATGTCATATATCACCTTTGATACAATCCTCGGTATTATAGCACTGCGCCGCCAGGTACATCCTTAATCCGGCGGGACATTTGCAATTCAGTATTACCTGCCTCATTTGCATGGCATTGACTACTAATTCATAGTTACATCGCCGAACACTGTCGCAGGCCCCTGGCAACCCTTGCGCCTTGCTTGTGGTGTGCCATGCCTACCATTGCATATTATGGTGCAATCCTAATTTGTCTTTCATTGCGATATTCTGCGATTTTTATATATTTCCTTTGTATTCCTGTTTGCACACACATGCCGTGCGGTTGTACTGTGTGTTACTATGGACATGACATTAAATGTTTTTTAGGTGTTGTGCATCTTTTCTTGTGCCATTGGCTGTGTATTTCTCCATTGGCATATGTTAACTTTGTAATACATGCGTGTGGTCCGCTTCCATAACTCCGATGTTCTGTTTGGGAAAATGTAAACCGTGTTTTTTGGTTTACATTTCCATGGGCTTGTGCTACGCCTGCACCACTTCATGAATCGCTGTATGTCTTCATTAGCATGGTGCGACACTGCACATGGGGTGATTTGCATACCTATGCCGAGGGCTGCGTAGCTCTGACGTATGCCGGTAGTGCACGTGGGATTGGTTCGTACCTGAATCGCTCGGCGGATGTATTTGGCATTATGTCACCTATGCTACGCCTGCGCCAGGCGCAAGCTTCATGAATCCGGGGGCATATCTGCCTAGCTGAAGTACCTGCTAGCTAACACACTAAATGAAATAAGTAAAAACAGATAAATGAAAAGTCACAAATCCCACAGACTAGTTAGATACAAGTACTACTCTCTTTTATTAAAGAATTTTGCAAAATAAGATTTACTTTGTTAATCTACTGACCTGAAGTATATAAAGTATATAGATATGGGTGTAAAATTTGTTGATGACCAGACAGTTTCTTTTTGATCACCATTTTTACATCATTTAAATTTATTTCTTCCTATGCAGATTTGGTGCCTGGATGTCCCATTTCTCTAGGTGTTCCTTACACATATTATCTCATTCAAGCATATAGCATCTTTTTATTACTTCACATTAGTATATATGGCTCCTTATGGAGTCCAGGCCTTTTTTGGGTATGGCATCTTAAACTAAGTGACTTACCATCTAATAGTAGGCAGAGTTACAAAAATGAAGGAGTCATTAAAAATAAGTAAGACTGTTAATCTAAGATTTCCTACAATAGCAAAATCAAAACGTTTCCACTTATTAATCATATTTTCATGCTCATGTTCATATTTTCATAACTAAGAAACCTACATGCTATTAACGGGGATGGTGTGAAATACGTTGAGACACAAAAAAATTAATTGATAAAGTCCATTTATATTATTATACTATATGGGAGATATTGCTAGTTGTTTTTTTAGTAATTATAAAAATAAATAATAATTCTACATGTGCTTAATACTTCATAAAACAACTGATTCATAAACTATTGCATAGCATCAGGTGAAATCTTAGATGTTGTTGAAGAAAACTGCCTTAGATGTTAGCACTGCAAGTTGCACATCCTGAGAGCTACTCAATGTTATTTATACTAATAATTATACAGGTAGTAATATGTTTTCATATTTTCGTAAAATGTCTGGTTAGCAAAGTAGAAATAACAAAATATGTTGCATATGACGTATTCAACAAATACTTCATAGAAACCATCTCCAAACTAGTTCAAAACCAACCGACTACTACCACCACCTATTTCTCTGAACCTGTAGTCAGACATAAAACAACCTTTCAATTCCAGCCCATCCCCACCAACTTTGTCAAAAGACTACTAAGCAAACTTAAACCTACAACCCTAGCAGCTGATGACATCCCTGCAGAATATCTGCAGTTGGCAGCTAATATACTCACCTACCCAATCTGTATCCTCCTTAACAGATCCATATCCAAATACACCACCCCACCAATCTGGAAAACCTCCTACATCATCCATTTACACAAAGGCGGCACATCCACTGACCTCTGCAACTACCGCCCAATCGCCATACTGTGCCCACTAGCAAAAATACTTGAAAAATGTATTCACCACCAACTTATGCCATACCTACTTAACAACCAACTTTTCTCTCCCACCCAACATGGATTCAGCCCTGCCCACAGTACTACCACAGCCCTACCCTCTTTCACAAACCACATCAAACCTAACACACACTTAGGCAAACTAACATCTGCCATTTTCTTGGACCTGTCAAAAGCCTTTGATATGGTCAACCATCCTAAACTACTCCACTCCCTCGCTGAACTGGGTCTTAGTAATCATGCACTAGCATGGTTTTAGAACTATTTACAAGGTAGGCAACAAGCAGTGCAATAGGACAACAACCTATCCTCACTGCTACTCATTACTACTGGAGTCCCACAAGGGTCCATTGTAGAACCCCTTCTATTCTCCATTTTCACTAGTAATCTCCACAGCATTTGCAAAGATGCAACTGCTATACAATATGCAGATGATGCAAGAGTCATCTGCTCTGCCAATGATCCCCACAAACACCTCACTATCAGCCAAAAAGCCTTCTAATCTACCAAAGCCTGTTTTTTTTTTAACAAAAACCTTTTACTAAATCCCCAAAAGATCAAACTCTTGCTATTCAGACCAAACCAATCCACCACAGTACCCAACTCCTTTAATATTGTGTCCAGAGATGGGATTACCATCTCCCCAGACACTCATACTAAATTGCTAGGAGTGACCATTGGCAACAACCTCAAATTTGATCTACATATAAATAAAACCATAAAAAACATCCACAAAAAACTGGTCAGTCTTCAAAAAAATAAACCATTTCTAACTCAACCTGCCAGAATAACCATAGCTCAAACTCACCTCCTCTCCACATTACTCTATGCTGCACCTATCTTCACCAACCTACCCCAAACTGAAATTGCCAAGCTCAATGTCTGCTACAATCATATAGCCAAATGTGCCACCAGTATCCTCTACTGAGCCCACTGCTGTCACTCACTAAATCAACTTAACTGTCTTGAGTTCCCTAATCTCCTATCATCCCATCAACTTTCTTTTGGCCATAAAATCTTAGTACTTCCAAACAAAACTCCAGCACTGTCTAACCTGCTAAAACTACAAACCAGTCCCAGACAACTTTGCTCTAGTGATAAAAGACTAATCAAAATTACCAAAAGCAATAACACAGCAGGTGAATTCCTCTTCCATAACAACATAGGCAAAATTTTGAACTCCTTACCTTCTTCCATTACCTCAACCAACATTACATTCAAAAAGCAACTCAAAGAACACCTAAAACTCTCATGGATATACTCCTGCTTCCCTCCAGGCTGAACTCCCACACTCACCCCCCTCCCCACTTCTTAGCTCCCTGTCACATCTTCCCTTTATTAGGAACAATAACTCCTACCTATGGTGTTTTCACCTCCTAATATCTGCCCATAATGTCCACAAGCATTCGTACTCCAACTTGGAACTATAATACTAGTCACACACTGAACCCTATCATCTCACTTAACCTCCCTTTACTTTATGTTTGTCTCATACAATGTGATAACTGAAATTACTGTACTTTCTATGAACTTTTGTATTTTTAAACTTCAGAACTATGCAACCTTTTTTAAATCTTGTTTACTAATGTTATTTGCATGCCATGGTGTTTGATCTGTGGAGCTTTTCTCTCCGGACCTCCGCTGAAAATGGATATGTATCCAGTAGGACTTTCCTGGTCAACAAATGTAAAATAAATAAATAAATAAATAAAATGTCAATGTAGTATAGTTTCCAAGATATGACACTTTGTGAAAGTTTTGCAAAAAATATAATTCTGGGTTTGCATGTATGATAATATAGTACATATTGAAAGATTATAAATACACTGGGGTCTATATTAGAACACCGAACTTTCAAAATTTTGAGTGTTCTAATATAGACCCGTTTTCAGGGAACGCTGAAAATATCGAAGAAACAGAAAAACTATTTTTTTCCTAGGGAAAGAATTTGATTGTCCGTTTCTGTTGCTTCGGTATTTTCACCGCTGTGGTGTAAAGTTAGGGGTCAGGTTCAGGTAAGTGTGTGATTATGTGGAAGTGAGGGTTAGGGTGGGTTAGGTGAGTTAGGGTTAGGGTGCAGCTCACGTAAGTTTGAGATTGTGTGGATGTGAGGGTTAGGGCGGGGTAGGTGAGTTAGGGTTAGGGCGCGGGGGAGGTGACTGTGCGATAGTGATGGACCTTAGGATTAGGGTTTGGGTTAAGATAAGTGGATAGTTAGTGGTGTATGTATAGTTTAGAGTAGGGGTAGGTGTAAGAGTTTAGGTGTATGTGTGTGGATTGCTGTTTGTTTGGTGTGCTTGTGTTGTGTGTATGTGTTTTTGAACAGCAAATTTTTTTCCTAGGAAAAATTTACTGTTCTGTATGTTCGATGTTTTAAATTTTTGATTAATAGGGTTCGATATTAGAACACTCAAAATTTTGAAAGTTCAGTGTTCTAATATAGACCCAATGCACTGACTATTGTCACTGTAAAGAATATTTCTAACTGATAACATTGCTATTTTTACAATTTTAAAAACTTTTATGGTGCACAAAATATTTGCATTTGTTTATCTTATTCTTTTAAGATGATTTTCAGAAAATGCTCTGGAATGCAATATTTTTTGTAGGCTGTTAGACGTGTGACATTCTACACCCCATAAGTGTTAATGAATTACACCTGTCTAAGAAGAATAAGGTGCAAAAAATTACCTTCAAATGGACAGGGAACTGGGAAAGCTTTAGTTATTTTATCTAAATTTGAACAGAGCATAGCCTATGACAGTCTGTGGAAACATTGTATAGGTCTATTTATTTGCAGTTAAGTAGAATGCTTTCCTTGTCAGCGCACTGTTTGTATTATCTTCAGCTATATTTGTTCTGATTATTTCCAGCTACTTCACTGAGTGCTGACTTGTTTCTTTTATGTCTGTTACTCTTCTCTTGGTATAAATGCATTTAGTAACTATATTGCCTGTCTTTCCTGAGAGTGGCTAAAATGAGTTTTGTGGATCATTCCATTACTGGTCATCAAATAGTAAACATTTAGATAAATATCAATATATGCCCAGCCAGTATTGCTTTTTCCAGAGTTCCTGTTTAGTTTTGTGATTACATGAAATATTGAAAAAAATCATCAGACTTGCATTTATGATTATGGCACCAGGCATATTCACTGCTGTGATTTATTTTCTGAATGACTTTTGACAGTTTTTGAAGCTTAAAAATGGGTGCCGACCCTCATTAACTACAATAGTTAATAAGGAGACATTAGAGGAAATGGTGCTACAAATATCACTGTTGACAGCAGTCATAACAGTAAGTATTTCCTTTATGGTGGGCCCAGTGATTAGGAATCAGGTCACAAGAAAACAGCATTTTTACTTCTTCAGCTATTAAGTGCTAATTCTGGGATAAGCAAGGATAAAGAAAGAATCAAATGATGAAAACTTGTATGTCATCCATGGTTATTGTTTTCTGTTTTAACTTTTTAATGTTTTCTCTACTAAATAACAGGAAGTTTAGAAACCGACATATTAACCTCAAATAATAAGTCATGCAAACTGTGAGGCATATGTTTTGAAGGTAAACAACGACCTTTCTTCATATGCCCGATACTAAAAGGAGATAATTTCATATTTCTTAGTTTATAGCCAGACACATTGAGATTAATGATACAGCAAAGGATGAGATATAAGTTAATAATGCTTTGTTTTCTGGATAAAGATCAGCTGGAAAACTGATAAATATCAGGGCCAAAAAAAAAAGAAACTGTTTAGCCCAAATGAAAGTCTCTTTTTTATCATTTCTAAGAAATCTTTGAATCCATTAACTGCATTTCTTCCTGCAAAGTTTTTTTTTTTCATTTTCTAACGCAATCTAGAATAAACCATAACATTAAAATAACAGTTCAGAAAATGAAAGCATTAATCAAATTTAGAAATGTGTTTCTTTCCTGGATTAGAGAATAATTTCTTCTACTGACACAATTATTATGTACATGAAAGCATCATTCTACATTGTTAACCATGTACATTTTTGCCTCTAAATGTATTTGTAATATGTGTATGTTTTGATCTATATGTTGCATGAGTGTGTGTGTGTGTGTGTGTGTGTGTGTGTGTGTGTGTGTGTGTGTGTGTGTGTGTGTGAAGCTATGTAACCTAAAATATTTTCTCCCCTCACACAGAGCAAGTACATGCTCACATAATGCTTAATGTCTCTATGTAAGAATATTACAAAAATGCATATTTCAATGCAAGCTTGATTATAATATTCTGTTTCTGGATTCATATTCATATTCTACCCCTGATTTTCATAAGGGTTTATCTCTGTCAAAGTGTTTATTTATTGACATTTGTTAACCGGGTTAGTTCAACTGGGCCAGAAGCCTTTTTTAGTGGAGGCCCAAATAGAAAAGCTCCAGATTACAAAAAAAGGTTCTTATAAAATTCACACACAAAAAGCATTTACAGTACAGTAATTCATGCTGCAGGATAGTACACAAGTTAGAGCTCAAAAAATAAAAGCATAGATGGAAAAAATAAGCAAATGTAAAGTGCATAAGCAAAGAGAAATTAGTCTAGAGAGATAAACAATAATATACATTCCAAAATGTAAGACTTCGTAATGGAGAGAAGGAGATAGAAGTTTAGAATACGGGGAGAGCACTGCAAACATTTCAAGTGTTGGGAATGTGATATAGGAGGGAAAAGGAGTTTAGGTTGGGTCATGGCAGGGGTAAGTCTTGGTGTTGAGAAAATGCAGTTTAAGTTCTTTTCTAAAGTGTAGAGGATGGGTGATGGAGCAAATGTGTACAGGGAGTTTGTTCCAGGCTTGGGCAACAGAATGTTTTTACAGAAGTTTACCCACATTTTTTGGATGGTAGATATTTAGAAGTTGCTGGTTAGAAGTACATAGGGGCCTAGGTGGGGAGTAGGAGGATACGAGGGATGATAGAGCAGGGCATGAGGATGGTTTGTGTAGAATAGTGTGTAATATTTGAAATTGTGATAGCAAGAGTTGTTGGGGGAGTTTATGCCACTGGAGGGCATTTAGTGCTAGGCAGTGATGTTAGTTGTAAGGGGAGTCCATAATGAATTGAGCTATTTTGTGGTAGGTTTGTTGAAGTTTGAGTAAGGTAGTGGACTGAATATTAGTTAGAACTGGGGCAGCATATAGAAAGGAGGGGAGGAGAAGTGCATGAGCAAGGGAGAGTCTGGCACTGGAATTTAGGATTTTATTCTTGCAGTATAGTAAGCCTAGTTTCTGATTTTTTTTGATACTTTGGAGTAAGTGGAGATTAAACTTAAGTTCATCATCAATGGTGACACAGAAGAGATTTGTGTGAGGTTCAAGTTTTATGATAGTGCTATTGGAGGATGCAATAGTAAGAGTAAATTTGTAATGATAGAAGGAAAAGAGGAGAAAGAGCAGGATTTTTTTTTTTTTGTTTTTTTTAGGGTTAAGGATGAGTAGATTATTGGACAGCCATTTTTCCATAGCCAGAAAAGTATATTGGTTCTGGTAAGAAGTTCAGTGATATTGGTGGAGGCGGAGATGAGAGTTGAATCATCCGCATATTGGATGAGGGAGGATTTTTGGCAGGATGTGTATAGTTCATTAGTAAATATATTAAACAGGAGGGGACCCAAGATGGAACCCTGTGGAACACCAGATGGTACTAAAATAAATGGAGAGAAAGCTGACAGCCATCTGACAGATTGCTGCCTACAAGAGAGATAGCTAGAAAACCAGGATAGGGAGGTAGCAGATAGGTTGAGATTAGCCAGTTTGGTAAGCAGTATAGGGTGGGAGACCATATCAAAAGCTTTGGATAGGTCAAAAAAGAGACAGGATATGAGTTGGTTGTTGTCATGGGCCTCAGTGATAGCATGGGTAAATGATAGGAGGGCTGTAATTGTACTATAGTCGGGACAGAAGCCATGCTGAGGGATGATTTTCTCCATGGGCATATTATTGGTGATGCTGGATATGCCCTGGGGCCTGAATTGGTATCATTCATCAAAAATCCACACACCATGGCAACAATTGGCTACAACATTGGTTCATAAGCTACTACTAGGCTAACTGCCCTTGTTGGCCATTTTAAGCCTAGCCAGTTACCCCATGTGAGAATCAAACACTGCACCTTGTGTCTATAAGGAAAACAACTTAACCATTAGGCCACCCTCCCAACCCTTTTCACAAACCTAGGTTATTGTCAAGCATGTCTTTGGTTTATTGAAGACATGTTTATGCTGCCTGATTGTATCTGGCAGTGTCCTGCAGTTATGCCTTTGCTTTGTTACATAACGTAATACTGAAGAAACAGTTACAGAAGGTCGGGAAGTGTTCCCTCACACAAGGCCACTGGAGAATGAGCACGATAAGGAGATAGTAGAGGAACCAGACACAAAAAGGAGCATGCCAGATAAAGGCAAGTGCAGTACACCATGGTGCAGGCTAAGAGGCAGTAACTGGGTCACAACTGTGGACCCAGAACATATACACAACAGTAGAAGTAAGACATGCAGATCAATAGTTAGGCTGTGCTGACCCATGCGTGGACTGTCCACACTGTGCATCAGACATAGACTAGCCTAGTAACAAAGTACAGAGGGTAGGGCACAGTTATCATCATCTGCCCAAGTGGTGGGAACACAGAGTCTTACATAAGAAAATGTGTGTGTGATGATATTACTAATACCAATTCTGTGCAGTGTGTAGGATGGGGCTAAGGTAAGCTGGCTGGGAAAGGGATATTACTGTGTGTGTTTAGACCTTGGTATTGAAGATGTATGTGCATGAGTCTGAAAGGACACAACCTCAGCAGATGTTCCAGTGTTGTGGTGTGCTTATACAGACATGTCCAGGGCAAACCCAGGAGATGAGTGCGTGTGTGTGTGTGTGTGTGTGTGTGTGTGTGTGTGTGTGTGTGTGTGTGTGTGTGTGTGTGTATCCTTTGCATGCCCCCTTCCATAAGAGATCACTTTCCTAGGAGGCTCACAGGCACTATTAAGTCCTTGACTACATTAAGACACGATGTGTGAATGAGAGAGATGGCCTGAGCCTGACATTTCTGTCACATGAGCTCCACTCCCTAATAGACATCCACAACTGATCCTACTCACCTCCACATTTGATGCTGGAGGTGGAATAGTAGTACTGCGATTTTCTGACCTTGGCATCACCTGCCTATGATGGGCCTCAACACTGCAGCTATCAGTGAAGTGAACACATGACATGTTCCTGGCCCACATCCTGTAAGCACAGGGGAAATGTGGCACATGTCCATTAGCTCACACATATGGGGTATGCAGTCCATCAGGTCATCTCGCACATCCCATGAAATATGTACTATCACAGCAAAGACTAAGGTGTTGGTAGCCTGTGCCTTTATGATGGCCCTGCACATGCACTTGGATACAAACATTGTGACAGCTAGTTTGAGGGGCAGGAACTAGTACTGATGACATCTATGGCTACCAGCATCACGACCACCCCTGTCTTCTAAATGCTTAATGGAGCTTCTGGCAATCAAGGGAGTCTGTACTGCACTGGGAGACACCCCTTCTTAGCAAGAAACGTCTGTGAATATCTGTTCTTATGTGTATACTTGTGTGTTTGTGTTCGATTCTGCAATTAGAGATGTCATATCTACACACTGAACTGAGCATCTGGAGTCCACAGTTGCTGTTTCCAGCACAGACACCATATCTCCTGGCCATGTCAAATTTTGAACAACCTCATTGTCATCTTCAACAGCAGGAAGTGGTATATCCATGGTGGTAGTGCCAGAGAGTGTCACCTGTGAAGGCACTGAAAAAAAAATACTCACCATAAGTAAGATCCATCACCAGAATGTTAATTCCAGTGACTCATTGCTAAATTCTGTGTGTCTTTGTAGAATGTAATAAGATTGACCTTACCTTATAGAGCTGAATTATCTAGTTTGAAGCTCCAATGTTGCTACATAACAAATAATACATCATTTAGCAATATGCAGTACAGTACACAGTATGCAGTAACCTAACACATCACAGATACAAACCTGGGGCATCTCCAATGCAGATTCTCAGAGACAAATGCAGTTCTGACCCAATATCCAACATTTCACCATGGCCTAGGAATGACTCTAATCTCCCACATAGAGAGACAAGGAACTCCTCCTTCTCAATTAATGAAGGTTTGCACAGCTGCCTTCTTCAAATTGGCCTAGACTCCTGTGGCAGGCAAGCAGCGGGCTCCTTAGCACCATGAAACATGTTGATCACTTTACTTTTCACCTGATGGTAATCCCTGCCCAGCTATTGACAGTATTTATTTCATTAATCATATCACATCCCACCAGTCACAGTTGCGATAAAACCAGTAAGGTTTATCATGGCTGATTTTGAACTGACAATGAAGAATAATGGCCTGTAACAAGATCTTATTCCCTGCATGGGAGAACTGCATTTCATTATTTTTTGCCTGCTGGGGATAATGTTAGCAGTGGAAAGAAAAACATTTGGATGTGTATACATATCAGTACATTTCATGCACACAACTTTATACACACTGATGGTCATTAAGCTGCTAGTATGTGCCATTAATGCATATATATATGTATATATATACATATATATATATATATATATATATATATATATATATATATATATATATATATATATATATATATATATATATATATATATATATGTATATATATATATATATATATGTTTATTATCAATATTCAGGATGGCAATTGTGTGTTTATGCACAATGCCAAACTGAAACTATGAAAGTATGCTCATAGATCCCTTCAACACATCAGAAGTCATCACCAAAATGATCCCACTCACAACATCAAACTGTTTGAAATGAACGTTAGTGTTAATGTCAATGTTTTGCAGAGCAAGCCCCCCTGCACCCCCACATCACCTGCAACTTAAATATACCAATTCCAAGATCGCACTACAGTGAGGAAAATGGGAAATACCCCACTCCCCACTGTACCGAGATATACAGTCACAATGCCGAACCCAAAATAACAAATGCAGCTCTACATTCGTTATTACGGTTCGTAATATTGCAGTTCAGCATTGCGAACCTTGAGTGCCATGATTTCGAACAAGTGGCAGTCATAAAACTGCCATTCTACATTTTGATTATAAGCCTATATATACAGACACACACACACACACACACACACACACACACACACACACACACACACACACACACACACACACATATATATATATATATATATATATATATATATATATATATATATATATATATATATATATATATATATATATATATATATATATGAGTGTGTGTGTATGTGTGTGTGTGTGTGATTGTGTGTGTGTTTATCACAAGCACACCTTCATAACCACCTTTTTTTTGTTTGTTTGTTTTTTTTTATTGTTTTATTATTTCTATTCTTTTTTTGCCTTGCTTCCCATTTGTCTCTAAAACTTTTTTGGTTCATCAATGAATTGCTTATTTTGTACTTTTCATTTATATTTATCTGCATATCTTCTAAGTTATTCTGCCTGTGCTGATTTCTTTAGTTTATTATTAATAATAGTGTAAGATCTATTGTATTCTGATACTGCACTTTGGTTTTATTACATCTGTCTTTCTAAGCATTTTTGTTGATTTGTTTCCTCTTTTGTACTCTTCTAACAGGGAGAGTTGTCTCAATTGCTTTATAGTTTTCTCTGTTCAATACTTCCATGATGGCATTTGATTTCTTCTCTTCATTTCCCTTATTGGCCTGTGTTTTAGTGTGGTAAGACTTTGGGGGGGGGGGGGTGATTTAATAAAGCCTTCATGGATTTTATTAACTCCTGGGGTTTATCTGTTATTAATTTAGCTGCACAATAATATATCCTGCTTACTTCTGTTATATCACATGAATTTCTATTACTAGTTTGTTTACTGTGTTCATTTGTTTTATCAAACTTTAACATTATAGGTCATATTGAGTTTCTGTAATCTATTTCTTTCTTTGATCTTAAAATGTCTATCCAACTCTATTAAATCAAGCAACTCTTCCCTTAGATCATTTTCTTCAAAACAAGGGACACATTCTTTGCTTTCCATTTCCTGCACGCATTCTACAGAAAGTTCCTCAACATTTTCCTGTGACTTATTCTCTTCAGCTTCTTTCTGTATTATCTATTGCAGTGGTGTAGTTGGGGTGGTGACAGGGGTGGTCCGCCCTGGGTGCCACTTTTGGGACTGTCACATTTACTTTAAAAAAAATGCTGTTTTTGTGTTTAATGGCATTCTTATTTAAGAATGGCCCAGTGTCACATCATGTCTGTGTGTGCATGCGTTGTCACACAGATGCCCTGTTCTTCCTTTCTGCCTGCACGCAATTTTAAATGGAGCATCAATCATCCTTAGAGCTTCCATCTGCTTTACATGGTATTTTTAGGCTGCTGCACAGAATTTACAAGTGATCAGTCTGATCTGTGTATGCTACTCAGGCTAACTTATATACCTTATGTACAGGAAACAAGAGCCTGAATTCTCTACCCCTACCACCACTTGTGATTCAAGAAGTTGACCCACAGAATGTCTGGAATGTGCTTTGGTCTGTTTCTTTTAAAATTTGTGGTTTTCTGGCAAATCAGTGAGGACTGAATTCACTTTCAGTCTTCCTATCTTTCAGGAAACACATGGCAACACAAAACATTTTATTCTAGCAAAGTTCAGATTATACTAGCAATGTTTAAAAATGTGTCCCTGGTTTGGGGCCTTTGCCCCACCATAAATTTTGGCTATTTTCACTTTTCTTGTGTAAAGCTGAGAGATATAGTTGAGTGTCAAGTGCATTTTACAAGGAGCTGAGAGCTTCAGGGGAAGAGTTTACTGCTGTTTGTATCAAGTCTGTTTGCAACGTGCAACTGCTGTTTAGCAAATTATATCACTATTGTACTAAAGCATTTAAAAGCATTGTTAGTAGTACAACAGATAGAGTATGTGCTCTTGATGCAGAAGACACTGGGCTGGATTCACGACGGCTTGCACGGAGTCTAAGAGTAGAGTAAGACTCCATGCAGCCATCATGTCCGACGAGCGATCCAGGAACAGCCTGCAGGGGTGTGCAAGAGAGCTCCTAAAATGGCTCTTACATGGACAGGGCTGGGATATGCAAATTACCTCAATTGCAGGCAAAAGGCATGCAAATGAGGTAGATTTGCAATTCAGGAAACTCGAACCTGTCCGAGTAAGAGCAGTGTTATTTGTAGAAATGTAGAAATAGCAAAACGGAGCCATGGCAGCTCCAAATAAAGGTTGCATCCAGTGCAGGAACCATGCCAATGGCCAAATATATGGCCATTGGAAATGGTTCCTGATGCAATATGAAAAAAAAATTATTATTTTTTTTTCCTCCGATTTCCGATGTTTAAACATAGCGCACCACCACGCAAACGGGCTGCACTCTAAAACCCAGAAAACTAAAAATTAATACCCACAAATGTGGATCTTATTTAAATTGTTAATGTACAATGCAAGGGAATGGCTGGCAGAAGACAACATGGCCACCGAGTAGAGGTTGCTAAGAGGGGAAGCTCAGTCTAAGAGATGTAACCAAGCATTAGTAGGCAATCTTATGTAAATGAGGGTTAGGATAGTGAATCGCAAGTTTACATAGCAAATGAGCACAGTCAGTGGAGTGTAGGAGTAGGTTAAGGGGAGTAACAGAGTAGACGATAGGTGACATCATGAGGGGGGTATGTATGAAAGAAGTGAAGCTCATTGGAGCAGAGTGGCATGTGTCAGCTGTCATTTACACATCATGGAAAGAGGTGTGCCAACAGGTAGGCTTGGGAAAGGCAAGAAATGGAAGGTGTATGCCGTGGATAACACCAAAGTTTCTTGCTGAGCGGGTATGTGTCTGTAAACCCAAGTAAGATAGAGTGCGTGCGTGTAAGCGTGAGTGCGCACATTTAAGCCGGAGTAAGCATGTATGAGGCTGATTAAGGAGTTGTAAGCACGTTTGCGCTGGTGTGCACACAGTTTAACCAGAATAAGCAAGTTTTATTCCATGTAAGCATGTGTGTGTGCGTGTTAGCTGCTGTACTCGTGTTTGCGCTTGTGTGCATGGCGCTCCCCCCTGAGAAAACAGAAAGGAAAAATGAAGCACAACAAATAGTAGGAAGCTACCAGGGAGTACTAGCAGAGCTAGCAGGTGAAAACAATGAGAATCAGGCAATTACACAGGCAGTACACTAGCCCAACCCAGCCTAGCACTTAAAACTCTACAAACAACAGTCCATTATGTTTCTCACAACAGACACTGCAGTAAGCTAATAGAAGTGAAATCTGAAAAAGCTTTACTGAGACAAAGAAATGTTAGAGGCTGCCTTTAATGTTATAAGGTGACATATGCAACATGCTGAGGGTGGTGGCAATGGAAATGCTGCTGGACAACCCACAGTGAGGAGACGGAGAAGAGTGTACAGGCCCAGGGTAACCTACCAGGGGCTACATGGGCTGGAGATAGTGGAGCGCTATAGAGTGGACAGAGACCTCCTGCAGCAAATTGTTGAGCTGTGCAGGCCACGCCTGACACACAGAACCAACAGAGGGGAACCCATCCCAGTGGAAACCAAGGTATGTGTTGGCCTAAGAATATTAGCAACAGGTACATTCCAGAGACCAACTGGTGATATGATGGGGATATCACAGGCATCAGCATCCAGGGTACTGCACCAGTTCCTGGATGCCATGTCAGCACATGTCGGTGATCATGAATATTTCCCAAATTCCCTTGAGGTATTGTCCAGCAATATGCCTCTCTTCCAGCAAATAGTGGAATACCCTGAGGTAGTGGGTGCAATAGACTGCACGCACATATGCATCAAAGCACCAGATGGTGAGCGGGGTAGCGTCTACTTCAACCGCAAGGGCTTGCCCTCCATCAACTGCCAGGTCATGTGTGATGCCCAGGGCATAATACAGAATGTGTGTGCAGGCTGCCCTGGAAGCTACCATGATTCCCATATCTGGCATCTGATGCAGCTGTACCAGACATTTGCCAATGGGGACATCCCACATGGTCACCTAGTGGGGGATGCTGGCTATGCACTAGAGCCATGGCTGATGACACCCATCAGAAATGCACACACACCTGAACAGGAATGCCATAATTAGGCACACGCACAAACACGTAATGTAATAGAGCATGTGTTTGGGCTGCTCAAGTCACAGTTCCGGTGCCTGGACACATCTGCTGGAGCCTTGCAGTACTCACCAAATACTTGTACCCAAATTGTCATGGTATGTGCTATGCTACATAATATGATCCTGCGAAAACAGCTGCAGCAGGACCAGCATAGGCCTGGGCCAAACAGCCCCCCACCATTGTCAAGGCCATCACAGGCAGACTGTGACTCGGAGGAGGAACAACCTGAGCCTGCCCCAGTATGCAGAAGAAGTTATGCCCAGTATGCTTTGGCCTTGGCAAAAAGGCAACGCATAGCACATACACTGGCTCAGTAGGAACTCTGGAAATGATACCTCTCTCTGACTCGCACGTATAGTAAAAGGGATGCCTAAGTTGACACTACCTACTTTCAAACATGTACAGGGAGTGTAGTATGTGCATCTGACATAGGCAGCCCTGCAGCACCACCTAAGGCATGATTGCCATGTGTTAAGCAATATAAAGCAGTGCTAAACAGCATTTACAACCATGTAGTATATGTAAACAAAATCTCACACACCAACTAGCACAACTGTGGTCAATTTTGAGTAATATTGGGCAACGTCCAGCAATGTTGGTGAATATTGAGCAATGTCAGACAAGCCAGGTCTAAGTAGGGTATAGCTGACCAAAAGCCAACATGCTCATATTTGCTTAACTGGCTCTTAAGCAGTCTGGTCTGCTCAGTATGAAAATATAAAGCAGTGATGGGCCTCGAACCCAGGATACTGTGCATTAAAGTCTAAAGGACTGAACCACTAAACCATGACAGTATTGCAGTAGTCAGCCTGTATGAAGAAATGCTGATAAGTATATGCATAGTATCTCATGGAAACCCTGCAGGCACAGCATAACCCCTGTCGAGTTATGACACAAAGGTGAGTCCTGCAGTAAGAACAGAACCTGACTTCCAGCACACACAGTATAAATGTTAATATTGGTCATGTTCACACACATCAACAAATGTAGTGGACCTCAGATAGCAATATACTGAAAGGTCACACTGGGCATGCTCACACAATTGAATAAATGAGACAAATGTTAGGCAACAAAACACAGAAAGCCTGAACTGGGCATGCTCACACACTTAGGCCATGTCTGAGTACAGCAGTGGGCCACGCACATCTGGCAGTTGCATGTGTTAACCCAGGAACCTGTCACTATCCAGCAATCCGCCCTGTGCATACAGTTATATGACAACAGACACATCTATAATATATATATGTTCTGCAGATACCGAAGTTGTTCATAGAAACTGGTAAAGCAAAGACGATAAAGACTTGCAAACAGTATCAGCAATAAACATTGTGCATCCTGAACATAAGCAAAGGTTTAGAGGTTGATACTAGGCTATCTGCCCTAGGGCATGTACAAGCCTAGTCAGAGTGTGTTTGGCATTCGCAACCCTGTCAGATTACTGCACTGTGTGTGTGAATAGTAGGTCTCACAAGATAGCCCATGTACGTTTAGGCTATTGTGCCTCTGTCTAGCAGGGACATAGAAGATATCCCAGGGGTAAACATACGATCACCCATACAGTCGTCAAGATGTCTCCTGTAGGTGGTCAGTGGGTGGCTCTGCCTATGTGAAACTGGGATGCAATCTGGAGTGAGTGAAGCCTCTGGGATAAGAATCTGTCCCTCCAGCATGTCCTATTAACATCTGTGCTGAGGTATACGTCCCTGGAGTGTGTAGCTCCAAGGGAGTCGGATATCCTGAGGTGGAGCATGTCCAGTAATTCTGGGTTGGGTATATCTGTAAACAACAGGCACACATCATATCCGAGTAGGTGGTAAGTGACTGAGTAGAGCTGGAGTTACTGCATCCGAACTGTGCAGGGCATCCGTGTGAGTCCCTAGATCTGCTTGGTGAGGAACTTCTGTGGCCAGTACAGTTGCTGCAGGTGTCAGGTAAGGTACACCCCAAATGTGGCATTGTAACCAAGCATGGTTGTGATGACTATAGGGGCAAAATGACCTCACTCGATCTAGATGTGAAACCATATGGGATAAGGTGGCCCATATAGAAGGTGTGTCCAACCACTTTGGCAACGTGAATGTCAAAGGCAACAGTACAAACAAGTCATGTCCCCAAACCCCTAACAACTCCTACCATATGTAATGGTGTACTACCTATGTGGTAATGTGTGGGCATGTTGTTATTTTCAAAGGGGATGACTATGCAACTAATGGCATTTAGCTGTACGCCATGGTTCAGGCACTAGTCATCCATCTCTGTGAGACCCTGTTTGAGTATGCATGTGGCAGCTGGAGAGTTGATCATGGCACCCAGTTTGCAGTCAAGTGTGAACATATTCAGCCTTATTCCCCCTGTGGTAGCCTGTACATCAGACAAATATATACAGAACAAGAGAGGTCCCAGGACCGAGAGGTGTGGGATGCCACGTGTAACTGGTGCATAGTCAGACATGGCACCTGCAATTCTGACCATGTGGGTGCTATCCCTGATCCAGGTAGCAATCCATCGTGTGAGATATGTGTCCATATTGACGCTGGTGAGCTTATGCATAATGGCCCAGTGGGTTATTGTGTTGAAGGGTTTTGCAAGGTTCAGGTAGACTTTGTGGACAACCGTCCCTATGTCGATGGACCTGTTAACCATTTAAAGAATACAAACAGGTTCAAGAGGCAAGATCTGCCCAAAACAATGCTGAAATGTGTAGGACACAGTGTCTGTAGGTTCCTGATGTCTATGTGTATGAGTCCCATGACAATACGCTCCATAGCTTTGCAGAACAGGCTAGTTAGGCTTATAGGGCAATATTGTCTGTGGTCCATTGTGGCACCAACTCTGTGGAGTGGGACCACTGTCACTGTATGCCATTCCTTGGGTACATATCCTGTAGTAACTCCGATACTGAACAGTGATGTAATGTGAGGGTTACATCTGTTATGAAGCTTGTGTAAGATGCAGGCCGGGACACTGTCTGGTCCCATTGATACTGTGATGTATGCTTTTGGGAGGCAGCACTCACCTGTTACTGTGTGATGTCAGGGAGGTTATACTCTGTTGGGATGGACAGTTGCTCCTTAGGGGGGATGAGGGGAGACATCTGCACTGAACCTGTTTTCCAGGATGTTGGCAATGCCAGTGGGTTCAGGGTAAGTTTAGTCAGTATAAAGTAACTCACAGCATATCAGTGAGTGTCCACCCAGGTTTCTGACAAAACTGAAGAAGGCTGTGTGATAGTTCTACGTGTCTGGTGCAATTGTCCAGTAGAAGTGGCCCTTAGAAAAGTTCATGAGTGATCGTAGCTGTCTGCTAGTACAGATCACAGATGCCTTCCCAGTCTGGGATTGTGCTGTATCATGTAGTAGCTTCCTCCTGATGTTGTACAGCTTATTAATGGCTGGGGTCTACCAAACAGGTCCACTGCCATTGGATGAGTGAGTCCTGTTGTTATTTGGGATAGCACAATCCATGCAGTCCAGTAGTTGTCCATAGAATGTGTATGTAAAGGATTCAGCAGTGTGAGCCGTATTTGCCTCTGTCTCAGGGTCTCTGAAGGATACCACCTTGCTTTGGTGAAGTGAGATGTTGGCTCATGAGAAGTTCACCAAGATTACCCAGGATGGGTGTGTGGAGGGTATATGTATGTCCATTGAGATACATGTATGTTCTGACCTTACCAATGAGGGGTATATCACTGGTGTGGAACATAGAGTCCCCATGTTGGCGATGATCAGGTCCAATATGTATTCCCCCTTGTGGCTGTGCTGACTGGTTGTGCCATAGCATATGAGTCTACAAATTGTAGCGACTGTTGGGTGAGGGTTTTGGGGCTTGAATAGTATCCCCAGTCAGTATTTGTGTATATGAAGTCACCCAATATAATGTTGCTTGTGGAAACCTTCATATTCTCCATAGTTCCCATGAAAGCCGAGTGTGGTTCCTGAGTTTGGGCGGGTGGTCTGTAGCAGACAACAAACTGAAAGGCAGCTTTGCACAATGGTAGTTGTGTATGTATGGTCTGTGATGCTTTCTGCAGTGCTACTAACCCGGAGGTATGTCTATCTGTGATGTATATGGATACTCCCCCTAGTTGTGTTGTCTGTTCCAAGTCTTGTTGTCAGAAAGCATGGTATGAAACATAACCTGGTAGTGCTGGTGTGCATAAGTAAGCCTGAACCAGGCATCTGTTAGTGCACAGATATCGCTATCCTCCATACTGAGGAGAGTCCTGAGTGGCCGTAATATGAGGGTAACACATCTGGTGTTGAGCAGCATTACCCTTAGTTTCATTTAACCTGTAATGTCTATGGAGGTGGGTTTGTCTTTTGAGCCTTGCTTAAAAAAGGCACTATGGTGGTAGCAAGAGCCTTAGCCAGCATTCGAAAGACCAAGGGTGACAGGTGCAAGCTGTCCATATTGAAGCTACGTGGCATGTTGAGCATGTCACCACAGGCTGACAGACACTGTATCCCCTATGAATGAAACAAATTTGTTAGGCAACTGTTAAATGTTATAATTTTGTCTGTATACTGTGACATCATAATTGGTGGGTATAAGATGCTAGACAAGGTCAGGGTCATACTGCTCTGGGCTACATGATCAAAGTGTTTCTCCATGTATCATGTCATGTGGTCCAGGGAGTAACGTCTGAGGTTTTACGCACCAGCATGGACAATGATGGTGCCAGTCCTGTACTTGCTTTGGAATGACCTGACTGCATGTGTTATGTGGCAGATCCTGTCACCCGACAGACAGCCCAAAGTTACTATTCCCTTGTTTGGGCTGGTGAGTGGTACGTCAGTGTGTCTGACAATAAGTGTCACCTATCACAAGTGTATTAGGTGTGTTGTTTAGCCTGAAGGGCAGTGACTGTGTGGCACAATGACATTGTGAGCTATGTGATATGTGGGTATTGTAGTTGGGTAGCAGTTGTGTTTGTGTCTGCTTTGTAGGTCTCTGCTGCTTAGCCAGAGTTCATTTACAGCATCCGAGTATGTCTATGTGTATCCGAGTATGTCTATGTGTGATAATGTGGTTTAAGTGCTCTCGCTAGAGGATATGTGAGAATGATATGTGGTGTGTGTGGTTACCTTCACCACCTGATGGATTGTGCCAGTCATGGGTCGAGAGAGTTCAGCACCCTGTATGTCTTTATAGGTCCATCTCACACATATATCTGAGTTTGTCAGGAGGAGGAGAGGGTTGTCTGTGTACATGAGGCAGATGTGACATTGTGTCAATATCACAATATTCACCAGCTGGACTGGAGAGTACACACAAAACCGCCCCCTAGACATGCCAGGATATTATGACATACTCTGTACCCTGATCACAAAGGATCAGTAGGGTGTTAAGTGTGTAAAAGAGTATAACAGGAATTAGTGCTCATGTTCATTGGTGTTTTTGTAAAGAATAGCAGAGAAGCAGTCCAGACTGAACCATGACACCTCCTTCAGCTATGCCATAAATAGCAATGTACACCCATATATGTCCTGAGTCAGGGCCAACTGTACCTGACTGACAATGCCGACATCCTGACAGACAGGCCCATATGCACATACCCACCTCCCACTGATAATAGTCCATATCATCATACTAGGAGATATCACATGTAGAATGGATAAGCAGCTACTCCAAATGCCAAAAGCGTGTCAGCAAGTGGAATACATTGATTCCCAATATGTGTCATGCACAAACTACAGAACAAAAGATCCTGCACCTGAACAGTCAGCTGAGCCTCACCCCCTACACAGGATATGGAACCGTTGAATGTGTTACAGCAACATATGGCACTCCCCACAAGTGTTGGTGCACAACACACCATGGGAAGTCAAGTCCAGTACACCTATGAAGTCTGATCTGCAAGTTCATGGAGTCCATCATGGTTGCAGTCATAAACAGAGCTATTGGAAGCTGACATACACACAACCCTACCAACTGTGATATGTTCATGTGCGGATCATGGTTCCCAAACATGCTAGACTGTTTGCAAGGCAGCCACCCAGGGCATACATCACTGAACACATTTACACATGTCTCACATAGACTTTGAATAGCCCTTTATCAACATCCCAGACACATGTAGTATCCACAAAACCAACAAGCTGTGCATAAATATGTGTTGACATATGATGGAATGTCAATGTGTCCACAGATAAATCACACAAGGTAAGGATTATGAGGTCTTTTTCAAGCTGTTGAGACCTGCTGACCCACATGGACCATTCCTGGAATTGCATAAAACAAAGTGTACACACATCACCATGTCCAGTCTGATGATGTCACCATCCTATAAATACAGCAGGAGAAGGAAAACCAACCAATAAAGCAGATAGTGCGCTGTGTTAATGCGTCTCTCTCTCGTATCATCACATAGTTAGGTAGGGGTTTGAATCCTGCAAACACTGACTGTGTGTGTGTGCAGTTTCCTTTGATAAGTGTTCCCTTTTTGGAGACTGTGAAAACTCACTAAGAGAGGTTCATTCCTCTTTGGAAAGTCTGATGATGTCACCATCCTACGAATACAGCAGGAGAAGGGAAACAAACCAGTAAAGCAAATAGCGCACCGTGTTAATGCATCTCTCTCTAGTATCATAACATAGTTAGGTAGGGGTGTGAACCCTGCAAACACTGACAGTGTGTGTGTCACTGTTGGTCAATGCAGTTTGGGTTTTGGTTTTACTAGGACATATTATGATTAAAACAGTAAGTGCATTGCACACATCAGGTATCTGCATTCCAAATATATAGTTGTACGTGTCCCCTCAATCAGTACATAGATGTGAAGCCTGCATACCACATGAATACATCTGTTTCCATTGACAGGTTGTGCCGCTGCTTCTCAGGTCGTAGGTCACATATGTAGGTATGTAGCAAGGCCGTCCACTGTTGTGATCTGTGGCCAAGGTCATCTGTGCCACACAAACCCATGACAGTTACTAAAGAGTAATGTGAGTGAGGGTATATGCCTGGGTATATGTCAGACATGTTCATACACAACGACTGTCAATAATGGACAGTCTGTATAGGTGTACAACTGCCTTGTGGATATGCATTCAGGTCTCTAATGTCTTATGTGATACACCGAGGGAATCCACAATACCTATGGATATGTGGATATCAAGGGACACATGACATAACATGAGGCTGTATGTACACATTGGTACCCAACATACATGTTGAGGTCTACCATCAGTGTGGTACTGATGGTATAGTATGTATAGTAAATTTGGATGACTATGACATAGCCGGCTTACTGCTATACAGCATGTATCAGACAACAGGTATCTGTCTGTATGATAACCCTATGTAGGATATGCGTCTCATCCAGGGAATGCATTGTAGGCCAATGCATGCATTCCCAGATGTGGATGGACACATCTCTAGTGTGTTTGCATGTACCTAAGGGGGCTATATGCCAAACAGATGTGGTCCCAAGAATGGGTGGCGATCAATACCACTGGTTAGTGTTCGAGTTTAGTACTGGAAGGATCCAACTGTTACTGAGTTCCCTACAACTGTGTGTCATTTGTCAGGACATCATCCAATGATTGCTTATAGTCATGCTGTTGAGGTTGTGTATACTACCAGATCGCAAATCATTGACAGATATTAACAGTATCACCCACAGCATAATGTCAACCCATGTCATACACACATGTGGACCCATGTTAGTACATAATTGTAGTAGAATGCATACTGGCCACTGAAAGTTACTATGAGATGTTAACAATGTGTACAACAGGGTATGCCACATGTCCCATGTGTCCACCATGCACATACATGCAGACAGTGCGCACCCACCATGTTCACAGATGTACACTTGCTAATCTGTACTGCACACATCACACACGTACTGTCCACTCACTAACACATGCTAGCAACACAGTACACTTCAGCCAAGTGGCTCATGGGTGGACAATACATACACAGACCTAACAGTGGTGTAAACAATGCTACATCGACAATCAGAGCTGTGATGCATAATGCCTGCTCAGACATACCTACATGGATGTCATTACACTTTCCTGTTGACAACTTGCTAATATTGCTACACTGCTATAATGTCACCCTGTGCATCAGCACCATGTTAGCCTGTTCCTGCATCAATGTTACAGATGACAGGAGGTGACACAGGTATCATCATATGCACAGAGTGTGCTGTTGTTTGCCAGAGCCTGACATTGACCCATCCAATTGACATGTGTGTGTGTGTGTGTGTGTGTGTGTGTGTGTGTGTGTGTGTGTGTGTGTGTGTGTGTGTGTGTGTGTGTGTGTGTGTGTGGGACAACAGTACAGCATTGGCCAATGTTGATGTCATGTGTGTGTGTATGTGTGCCCTAGTTGTTTGGTTGATGTGTGTGTGTCTGCATGTGCACAGCTCCATGTGGCTGCCATATATGGTAGTTTGTGACCAGCCACAGACTGTACCTGCTAGGCTGTACAGATCACTGTCTCCGGCCATGGACACAGTACCTGTGCCTGGCAGGGGTGCTACAGACAGTATCGGGTACAAACCCCGACTGGATACTGTCATCAGAGGCAGAGGTATGATGACTGGACTCATGTCCCTGCTGGGACTGGCCAGAGCCATGTGTATGTGGTCTGCTGGGATGGTCAATGGACAGGCCAGCCCCAGCATGGCTGGAGCTGGTACTGCCACTACGAGAGCGGCTGTGAACTGTGGGCCATCTGCAACCTCTGCCAGCTGTTGCTGTTGCTGGTCTGCATCCGCGTCGATGTCTCAGCCGTCCCGCATTGTCCTGGCTCATGGAAGACATATTGTGGAGGGCAGCTACTGTCTCCCCCCAACGTCTATCAATGACCTCGGTGTAATTCTGGATGGCACCAGCAAGGTCACGGAAGCTATCATTGATAGTGATGTAATGGGCCCTCTGCGCCCTAAGTCCCTGTCTGGTGTACCGTTCAATACGTGCCTGAGCCTGCATTACAGACTGGAAAACACTGGATGTTGTAAGACCTGTGAGGGCACGTCTGCCAGGGGAAATATGACCAGCGGTGCTCCCCCGAGAACCATGGACCTCCAGACCTACATTTCCCTAGATGACACACCTTTTGTGATGACATGTACCATGTAGACAGAGTACAAGACTAGTGTGGCACTGTGATTATCAGTGGGGAGGCTACTGTCCACCTGTGTCCCATGTTTCCTTCTGACACCTTCAGTGTTAGGCAGGCTACCACCTATGTGGTAGTTACTGGGTAAAGTGTTTTGGAATGGGGTATGGCACTGCAGTACCAACACTGGTGTTCAGTCCATGCCTTGGTCAACAGGCACCTGTTGCAGTACGTATGACCCCATGTCTCCCTCTCTCTCTCTCTCTCGATATATATATATATATATATATATATATATATATATATATATATATATATATACATATTTATAAATATCTATAGATATCTATACATATCTATATATATCTATACATATCCATATATGTCTATATATATCTATATATATCTAGATATATCCATATCTATCTATCTATCTATATATATATATATATATATATATATATATATATATATATATATTTATTTATATATTTAATATGTATATATCTGTCTATCTATCTATATATATATATATATATATATATATATATATATATATATACACATACATATATATATATATCTATATATATATCTATATATATATATATATATATATATATACACACACACATGCATGTATACATCCAGTCTTGTACATACAGATGCACATATAGGCACATATACTTCCCACCTCTCATGGTGGGGATGTCAATTATGCAACAGTTGTGAGATATACGGTTATGTAATAATATTGCACAGTGTTGTGCAGAATGCATTTTGCTGTCCTCAGGCCGTATAGCTGCAGCAGGCCTCACTGCCTGTAGCTCAGTCCCACAGCATTTAACCACCACATGACATATACCGGCACTGCTTGCTGTCTGCAATGCCACACACTACAACCTACATACACGTGCACATAGCAACCTTCAACAACATATATATGTCCAGCCTTCACTAACCGTTGCAGTATGTCTCTTGCCCTATGCACATGCGCATATACATATAGATACAGACTGCTGCCACATATGGATGATTCATAGTATGTAGAGTACCCTTCAGATACATCATTCAGATGCCAGCAAATACATATCTGTTACATACCTTACCTTTGTATTGCTCACCTCCGTCTGTTGTAGCTGTTGTTTTTTTTTTTTTTGGTTTTGGTTTCCTCTGTGTGTTGGTCTTTCTTTTCAGTGTCTGTCTCTTACAGCCTGTTTGTCTCCGTCTGTCTGTCTGTCTGCCTCTGTCAGTCTCTCTCACTCTCTCTCTCAGTTGGTGCAATGATATTATTGCATGTGTGGACAGCAAGTACAAGCTGCTTTTCTAGGTATCTGCACATGTGAATTTGATGGCCTCTGCACCAATTGGTGCCCAACATTTAGTAATTGCATGCAGCCTGCTGTGTGGTAATTGCATTACTCACTGTGATTGCAGGACACTGCTATAAAATGCTAGGTTAGGTATGCGTAGCCCTTTCAGTTGTGCAAGATGGGGCCCATGATTGTTTGCTGTGAACACTGTTGTCTCAGTCAGAAGGTTGGTATATGTCTCATATCTGAAGCTAGGATTTTATCCAGTGATATGTATGTTGTACTGAAACCTGACTGTTGCTTCTTCCACTGCACTCTTCTCAGTGTGTAAGTTTACTCACACCTCCTAATGCTAACACTGGATACATGGGAGTATGTACTTTCTTTTCGAATTAGAGAATTAACTGGCATACAACAGTAGTTATTGCAATGTGTTCCTATGGCTTTCCTATTTTCCCTTTACATTCACTCATTGTAATGCATGATATATTTCTTACAGCACCAAGTTATTGTTTATCTGCTGTGGCTTAGTGGTACTTCATACAGACTGGTGAGTTCAAGGTGTGGGGTTCGAAACTGACAAGGGTATTTTATTTTGCTGATGAGCAGAACAAGGGCCCTGCCATAGAGAGACTAAGGCACTTTTAAGCAGTTGTAAGCGGGTTTGTGTGGGTTTGCGTGACACTTAGCTAAGTGCACACCTGCGCACACTGGTGCAGATCCGCCTACTACTGTTTACAAGTGCTTACTCTCGCTAACCCTCATGCTCATTTCTTTGACAGAAATGTAAATGTGGAGATAGGAATGTGGTGATAAAGGGTGCACAAAGAGGGGAGGACAGTAGAGAAACCAGCTCAGACTGTACAGGAGGGGTGTGGGGAAGGCCCATAGCTGCACGTTTCTTTACCAGCAACAGTGTGCATATGCAATACATTTGTAGTGAAATTTGAAACCTTCCACCCCTGAGAGAGGGGTGAGGACAACTAAGTATGTTGTACTACCAATTATGAATATCAGGCACATGCACTGTTTGTGAACTACTATACTGTCATTAGTACGGTACTCACTTCTGAACAGTTTGTGATTTGTTTGTGCTGACATTAGCACAGTCTGCTCAAGACAACTGGACATATTTCAGTACTGTGTATGCCTACCTACAACCGTGGATTTGCCTCACTACACAGGTATATGGTACTTTTGGGTAGGGGTGCAGAACTGCAGAGACCATTATTGATTATCGTGTGCTATTTATCTTACTGAGCACGCAGAGTTGCTGTGTACCTGTTAGTCTATAAAGGCTAGTAGTCTGTCTCAGTAGCTCTCCCCTGTGGACATATCCAGATGGTAGACATACATTAGTCTAGTATCCTTTGAATGTGCACCACACCAGTCTTTTCAGCACCTGAACAATGGCATTGTCACAGGTGCTTGCTAGCAGTGCATGGCTACATCCTTTGATATTTCAGTGGTGCACTCCTACATATGGGCATGCTTGTGGAATCCATTCTACAGCTATTTGCTGAGTGTGTAACAGCAGACAAGCTAATATGCCTGTGTGTTTCTGACACTTCCAGGCCTCAGATACTCTCAGTTAATATTTGAACAGCCTCAGGGAAAGGTACATATGAGTGGGATACACCTGTGATATATTTCAGATATTTTGCTGTTGAGACTTTGGGGGATTCGGAGCATATGTATTACTACACCTTTTCTGACGTGCAAGCAGTGTCAACTCTCACTTATTGACATTTGTCATTAAGTGAGATTTCCTACCTTTCTGCCTAATGTTAGTACATTTCACAGGGAGTCAGAGGGGTACAGCTAACATTTGTTTGCAAATCAGGGACATCCGTGTAAATCAGTCAGTCACAGTTGGGAGGTCTGGCCTCTGACCTATTCAAATATGCCAGTGTTTATCCTGCTCTGATACTGTGTGGGGTTTGTAAGGTACTACTTTTTCATTATTCCCTATTAGCATGGCTGGTTCTCTTTTCACAGTCATGTCATGCAATTCCACAACACTTGCTGGTTATGGGCCACAGAACAAGATTTGTGTTATGCTATTCCTATTCTCCCTTTACATTCACTCATTGTAATGCATGATATATTTCTTTCAGCACCACAATATTGTATATCTGTTGTGGCTTAGTGGTACTTCATGCAGTCTTGTGGGGTTCGAGACTGTCAGAGGTATTTTATTTTGCTGCTGAGCAGTACACGGGCCCTGCCATAGAGTAACTAAGGCACTTTTAAGCAGTTATAATTGGGTTTGTGCGGGTTTGCGTGACGCATAGCAATACTAAGCTAAGCACACACATGCGCACACTCGCTTAAACCCGCTTACTACCGCTTAAAAGTGCTTACTCCCGCTAACCCCCACGCTAATTTCTTTTAAAGAAAAGAAAATGGGGAGATAGGAAAGTGGTGAAAAAGGGGGCACAATGAGGGACAAACAGTAGGTAAACAAGCTCGGGATGTGCAGGATGGGTGTAGGGAAGGTCCATAGCTGCCCATTTCTTTAACAGCAACAGATGTGCATATGCAATGAATTTGGAGTGAAATTTGAAACCTTCCACCCCTGGGAGATGGGTGAGGACAACAAAGTATGCTGTACTGCCAATTCTAATTATCAGCTTACATGTTTGTCTGATGTACATGTGTGCGAAATGGGCAGCTATGTATGGGACATGATTTTTTTGTGGGTACAGATTGCCTTTTTTATTTTTATTTTTTTTTCAGGTGGGAGTGGGAAGTGAGGTAGAGGAAGTAGGTATGCCTGGGGATGTAGGTTGGGAAGGTAAAAAGACAAGACAGACAAGACGCATACAGGGGCAGTGTATAACACATGGGGTGGGTGAACACAATTGACAGGGTTGGATATTTGGAAATCGCAAGCCCATGAGCCAACAGATGGTAACAGTGGAACTGAGATCCCCACCCATGGGCAGTCACCACTGAACCTTCACAGCCCCGAGGGTGGCTGTGCTGGGGGCTGCATAGAATGGGCAGGCTCACCCGTGAGATGCACCACTCTTGCCTCAAGCTAGCGTAGGGGATCAGCGACTGTATGCTGGATCACCCTACGCACCACAGCCCGGACCCTTTGAAGGGTGACAGGTGGCCCTTCTCCGCCCATGCTTGCACGGGGTGGGGGACGAGCCCCATCCCCTGCAGCACTTCCACCCAAAGTTGGCACAGGACCAATGGAGGAGGGGAGCCCGGGCTGGGCACCGGACCTGCTGGTGCCAGGTGCCCTCGCCGGCTGAGGAGTGACAGGTGGGTCCGCTGGGACCGACCTTCCCATACGTTCTGTGATTAGGTGTGTTTTATTACAACATAAGCAAAACAGTATTCCTGATTAGTTGTAACAGCATGTAATAATATTCCCATTAACCCAACACACCAAGGCTTCAACAGTTGAACAGCAAGCATAACACATGCATATATTGAACCACAGTGGTTATTCCAACAGCATGCAGGGATGTTTGGTAGCAACAGGCCACCATGATTGTGGTGTTCAAACAGGGCACATGCATCAACATGAATGCAAATATTTATAGAACAGTAGGACATATGTCCCAACAAATATTTAAGATTACACATACCCATTGAGATGTGGAATTGCACGGTTTATGCACATACAGTAGGGTGTAGAAAATACCTCAAATAACATCTTTTAATGACCTTTTCATCTACACTACATTCCTAGTGACTGCAGGTGTATATCCCCTACATGTATTATTACACTTGCCACCATACCTTAGGTTGTGTAATGGGTTTGGCTAGTTCAATATATGCCTGACCTATGTCTGACATACTAACTGTCCAGGATGAAGATGTTACTGCTACATATTTCTTGATTGCATTTATATTTCTTTATCTACATATCTGGGATGTTTTCACATGACATTTTCACTTTGATTTATACAGAACCCTGCATTTTTGACACACACTCACATTAATGGGGAAAATATAACATGCTACACATGTGCCAGCTTTAGTTATTCATGCCAACCAGTAACTGACTGTTGTGGACTGTATATATGTTTCACAGCTCCTAGCACGTCCATCACCCACTTTATATGGGACTGCACAACTCTGGGTTGCCAGTACCTTTTCAAACAGTACTGTTTGTATTATGCAAGGGTACAGCAACATTTCAGACTCTGTGACACAGACACACTCTGGGATTTAGACCTATATTAATGACATTACACACTTTTCCACAGGCTTACGCCTTTATTTGTTTTAACGGTATATATATGATAGACATGTTCAAGACATATTATACCTTTATTAATAGGTTAGCACATTCTTTTTTTAGGCTCACTGACTTATTTTATATGACAATGCCTGCAGAGATATTATTCCAGACATATGTTACCTTTCTTAATGGGTTACTACACTCTTTTTCTGCCTCTCTGATGTTTTTATCTTACACTACATGCAGAGGACTTATTCAGGCAATTTTATGGCTGTATTATTGGACTACAACAATTTCTTTCATGCTCTCTCCCATATTTTATATAACAATACATATAGAATAATCACTAACCTGCCTGGTACCGCAGCCTTAGCAGCCTATCAGCATAGGCTTGCTGATTCATAGCACGGTCACCTGCAGCTGTAAAGTAAATGAGGGAATATTGAGACATACCTCTCTGCTATACATACTCCATTATCATTTCTTACATACTGCATTCCATGACCATATACTCAGTTGTGGGGCATCCTGCATCCCACAGGCCTCCTGTATCCACTGGTTCAGGCTGTCTTGCTTTCGTCTCTTCAGGTCTGCATGATGATGATGGACCTGCTCACCAGTCCGAGGAATGCTTGTGGCACTGGTGAGGTCACGAGCTAACCAGTTCCAAGCCTCTGCCTTGTACTCCATCCCTTGGAACTGGCCCTGCAGGAGTCTTGACTCGTGACAGTGGACAAGGAGCCAAACCATGTATTTGGACTCCTCGATGCCCCAACGTTGCGCTTAGAAGCGTGTTCCCTCTCTGACACCAGACATTCTAAATGCAGATGTGAGCTACAATCAGTTATGGCATGTATTCCCGCCTGTGGGGCTTAAATATGCCACATTTCCTTCACTTTTTTGTGATTGGCCGTTTTGTAAAATTCTCGGCTGACTGCAGACCTGCTTAGGAATGGTTAAACTATCATTCGTAAGTATATGAATGTTGACAGTGGATGTTTCCCCTATGTTGTCATGGCTTAGTGGTTCTGTACTTTGCTTCTGATGCACAGAGTCCTGGGTTCTAACCTTGTCATTCATTTTATTTTCATACTGGCCAGACAGGCTAGGGGGCGTGGCTGCATTTAAGCAACTTTGCTCTAAGTTGCTCCTCGTTGCCCTTACGGTGCACTGGTTGGTGCGGCGCACACGTCTGCGCAAACACATTGCGCTAGGTAAAGCGCCATTGAACTAATGGCAACTCAATTGCACTGTGTAAAGTGCTGTTAAACTGTGGGCACCTCTATTGCACTAGGTAAAGCGCTATTAAACTATGGGCAACTCTATTGCGCTGGGTGAAGCGCTGCTTAACTGCAGGCAATTTTATATCAGGATCCTTTAAAATATTTATTTTCTTCACTGATACATTGGCCATTTCACTGCTTTCTAGTAATGTTTAAACATATTTGTCAGGTATTATTTCATATACTCATTTAAAACATAAATACGAATGGGAGTGGTGGGACTCGAACCGTGAGTGCCACTTCTTTGTGCGAACGCTCTTCCATTACGCTATTGCAATTTGGTGTGATTTGCATAAACATTCTTTCTTATGCTCTTCTATGTCTGAATTGCTAACTGCAGCTAAGCAATGGGCACACCTACGCACACACGCACAAATGCGGGCAGCTATTTTGGGAATTTAAAAAAAAATATTTAGTATTTTGTGTTTTAGGACTATGATAGGGGTTTACAATATCAGGGAGTATAGTGTTGGGTGCAGGGACATTTGAGCAGGCTCGCTCTTGTGTGTGTGCTTTTTTTACTTTTGAAACACTTTCAGGGGCGTGGACATTTAGACTGCTCGGCAGTCCGACATGCCCCCTGCTTTCTTACACGGTCTGTGTAAAACTTATGGTTGAGTCAGCATGCCCTCATGAATATGCATGGCACACTGACGTCATACCATTCAACTGCAGCCTCCGAGTAAGACATATTAAGTCTTACATGGGGGTTTCGTGAATCCGGGGGTTCGGGTTCTACTCCCACAGTATGTAGCTGGATTGCTGATTGTGTACTATGTTGTAGTTTAAAGGGGGTGGATGCTGCAGACCTGAGAATGTCCTCCTCTGGTGGAGATACCTAGTAACTATGAATCTGGTATGAGTTTGGCATCCATTTCTTATTGCAATATTACCAGCTTACAGTATCATTTTTAATGTAACATAGGCAATTTATTCTTCAGGGCAACAAGCACATTATTTGTAGATGAAACAATGAAATATAAAGTTGTTTGCTAGCAGCAACCTCTTCATTAGTTACAGATCTCTTTAATGTGGAATTATTTAGATGACTTTTACTTCTGCAGCAACTGTGCATATTTAGTGTTATTGGTGGACTGTAATGACAGAAGTTTGAGTAGACATTTACAATGAAATTTTCTCAATTGGTCACTTTTGTCATTGTTGGTTCATAAATTTTATTTCTTTGCTTACTAGAAAAAATGTTCAAAACAATAAATTTAAAACATGCTTTAATAAGTATGCTGTATTATACAAGGAATATCATTTTATACAATCAGGAAGATGAGTCAAAGGACACGTATGTTTGCCTGGTCTTAAATATGTGTGCAAGGGGCCTATGATTTGAAAACAGCGCAAAGGTAAACTTTATCTGCCACTGGCCAGATGCATTTTCTTTGAATGTGGGTTTCAATGCTATTTCAATGAATGTGAGTTTCAAGGGCAGAGAAGTTTTAATGCTAAGTTTGTTTTCATTGCAAGACTAATTTGCTTTATTTAGCAGATGCTTATCAGTATCTGTGCTCCAAAATTTAAAGTAAGTTTTAAATTAAATCCAAATAATCATTATATAAGTAGCACATAAAACAGTATGCACATTACAGTACTTATGGTAAGTGGGAGAAATAGCCAAGTAATGGGACACTGGAATGGCTGTAGGTGAGAGGGCTGTGTATGGGGCCCCATTTGACCATGATTTTGTGAGGGGGGAGGGGCAGCAAACTGAAAGATAGCCCCTGGTGGCAAAAACATTGCTATGCTACTGATTCATTGTTATTTCATATGGGAACTCACTGGCTGATTACTCCAGCTACAGTTCTGAGAGAAGAAATGGGGGCTAGAATGGAGCCTTGAGGAAATCCTTTGATTAAAGAGTAGAGCTGATATTAGGATGATCCAGTACCATCTCTGAAGTGACAGTTGTAGAAAAAGTTCTTAAATAACTGCCAGGCATTGGGATTTACATAAAGGGGTAAGAAGTGGCTTACTTTTAGAGAGTGTCTTATAAGTCAAAGGCTTTAGTTAGGTATATTAGTATTGTACCTTTGAGATTACCTTTGTCCATACTGACTAAAGTTTCATTAGTAAGGGTCTAGACTGCAGTCATTGTACTCTAATCAGACCAAAAGCCATGCTGTTTGGGGGAAAGAAGTTTGCACTGTTTGATGCAGTTAGAGATTTGGTCGTGGATTATCTTTTCAAGTATCTTTCTATTTTCCCTAGTGTTAGTTGACTTGAGATGGGATGGTAGTGTACTATGTTACTTAATGTGATACACCAATGGACAATACCATGACTGTTATTGAAAAAAAAGAAACATTTGCCATTTATAATAAGTAATATAATTGTTGCTGATGTTGCCTTTGCAGCAGAAGCACCTAGACATTAAACCATGTGACATCACCATGCCAAAAGGTACCACAGATTGTATACACTGGTCACACAAGATGAGACCAGTTTGACATGTTTTGTAGGGATAGCCATGCACTAGGTGAGCTATGCCAGTTGTGTCAGTCAATAGAAGTAGCAAGAAAAAAAAAATGTATACCAATACCACTGAAAACCAGAGTCATAACTGCTGTGACCTTCCTGTCCATGGTCTTCTTCTGTAGTCCCAAAGGGAACAAAACAGCCATATAAAATGCATCTGCCATCTGCACATTTAACAGTTTCTCTGTTGCTTGCTGGCACGTGCAAATGTCATATAAGAGATCCTAGCACTCGGATGTAAAGAGTCGCCACCATGGCAAGGCTCCCACTCAGTATACCACATAACCAGTATTTTTAGTGTAGAGGATAGCATACATAGCCATATGGAAACCTGCTATGGGGATTCACCAGGTTACTTCATTAGGCACACACACTGCTCGGTATAGTAGGCTTACAACTGAATCCAGTACAAAGAGTGAACATCATAGAGCATGTGAACAAAGGCGTAAGTTGCAGTTCCACTATCTGGACAGTTTTATTTATTTATTCATTTATCCATCCTTCTGTTGACCTATTCTAGTACACACTTATGAAGGTATGCTACATGTTACGGCCTGCTCCATCCTGTTTAACCTCATGCTGTGGAACCTGGAGACATGGCTAGAATACAACAGTAATGTGGAGACTAAGGATGGTCCATCTGTACCTGCATCCATGACTGTTGTGCCTGGACACCTGTGACAGCATCCATACCACCATATGCTATGATGAGTTTGAGTAATTTAGCTCCATATGCAGTCTGCCTAGGCCATTAAAAACAAAAATCATCTGCTGCAGGACGAAAGTCTATATTTTAAAGAGTGAATAATGCCTCCTGTCAGAGTGCACTTGGGATGCATAGATCACAAGCTCTAGGATGCACTCCACAGCATGACATCCACATGCTGATTGAGACTGTGTACCCAGGTATCAGGAGTTGGACATGGCAGTCAATATAAGCAGAGGCTGTGGCATCCATCCTGGAAAGCTGTGAGGCTACTACAGCAAGTCCATAATTAGATTGCTGAAATGCTGGAACATCACCAGTTTGTGTGTCTACATTATCTAAGGCACTCCCTACTGCGTGGTAGGAACCATACAGATGAGGTGTTCCTACCATGACCAAAATATGTAGGCCTGCCTGCGTATCTGGCTGGTGAGGGTGGTAAAGATCATCATACAGATTGTCTCTCCCTAATCACACACACACACACACACACACACACACACACACACACACACACACACACACACACACACACACACACACACTGTCTGACTGCTACAGCATTTTCCATAAACCCTTCAGATAAAATATCACTACTACCATTATAGGAGACAGGCCTGGCAAATGTACACAAGACAGGGAAGGACAAGATGCTTAAAATATAACAGAGCAAAGGTCGCTGTAACTAACAAAATCAAACAGCGGTAAAAACAAAATATAGCAACCACCACAACTGTAGAGCTCACTTATTATTCGTAATCGTAGATTTTATCATTTTATTTTGCTGTCATTAAAGTGTGCTCTACAGTCACAGGGCAAGATGCTCCTCCCTATCTGACCGAGTTAGACATCAGCATAAACAGTGGATGTGGGCAGATCACCTGTGACCTGCATCTCTGCAATATGGGAATGGCATGGGGAAGCAGTGGTACTGGGTAAATCTGTAATGCAGTACATGGCCCTGTTGCAATGTGTGCAGTGTGTCCCAATTCTCTCTTATTATCCATAATATTATATGGCCACACTACATGCATATCTCTCCAGACTATCAAACCTTTACAGTCATATGGCCACTCTTACAACTTGCAAGTTCCACTCTGCTATCCCCTACATAAAGCAAGTGTCCATTAGTACAAAGCAACATTATATAAGAATACATATGTTTAGTATGGTTATAATGTATAGAACCATATACAGTTATGTAACTCACCCCCACTGAACATGCTGGCAAGTATGTCTTATAATGGTGACAGCAGCATACCAGCAGGTACCTGAATGTAAACTGTCACAGTACTTACTACGCAAGCTACCAAGAAGTTTTCCATCCAGTACTGGAACAGTGCTTGAAACAGCATATGGCCCAATGTGGATCTTTGGTAGCATATACATGTGCATAAAATACAAAATGGTGCACATTTATACACAAGTTTCACAATGCCAAAATCATTATGAATTACAAAGCTTGTACAACGCACCTAGCCACAATCTATATGGAGGTTAAGTATATGCTGTAATGGCAGAATATAAAAATGTATATTGTAGCCATGCAGCTTATCTAGTGCATATATCTTCATACTCCCCATCCTTCACCTCTATGCTCTCACCATAGATAGATATGTGTATATATGTGTGTGTATATGTATATGTATGTGTATATATATATATATATATATATATATATATATAGGGGTCTGGTTCATTTTACTGAAAGCACATTTCGCCGAAAGTTATTTCAGCAAGACCAAATCACCAAAAGCACAAATCGCCGAAAACTTATTTCACCGAATTTCATTTCACCGAAAATAGTAGTGGCAGTGTATATGCCCTTTTCTCCAATGTAGTGCAATCCTGAAGTTAGACTATATAGTTGGGGGGTGGGGGGCACAGCCACTCCAGGATCGCACTGCAGTGGGGAAAAGGGCATATACACTGCCACTACTATTTTCAGTGAATTTAAATTTGGCGAAATGTGCTTTTGGCGAAATGAACCAGATATATGTATATATATCTATCTATATATATATATATATATATATATATATATATATATATGTGTGTGTGTGTGTGTGTGTGTGTGTGTGTTTGTGTGTGTGAGGGAGAGTATCAGCTAGGGATACATAGTATGATAGCTTGTTAGATGTCATGGGCACAACAGTCCTGTGCATCTGAGAGTTGCTTTCTTATATCAGCATGGTGTTATAGACAGCACCAAATTATGTGGATCTAGGTACAGGACAACTGTTCACAGCATCAGCACATTGAGTAAGAGCTCTCAATGGTGAAGTTATTTCTGTCTTTGACTTCTACTACCATACATGGTCTGAGACACAGCTTTAGTCTGTTGACAAGTAGAACTTTCAGTATTTGCAACATATAACATAAAATAACAGAACAGGTTAGACCTGTTGTATGTTTTCTAGCATGGAACTGTGGTCTGTATTATGTTCTGTGGCATTTTTTATTTTTTCTGACCAACCCAAGACAAAGAGAGACTCACAGCATGATCCAAAGGTCATCGACATGAGTATGCACTGGACTATTTTGCCTGTTCTGTGGCATTTGAGATGGTCAGGGACCTCCATTTTGACACATGCTGGAGTCTGTGAGATGTAAAGAAGCTCATGGGGTAATGCAGAGGGATGCCCATCATTTAGCTAACATCATGCCGTCATGCCACGGAAGAGCAATAGCAGATTTCAGAGGTTTTCATATCCTTGCCTAAAATAGTGGAGCACTGTGGGATCTGTGCCTGGCAGCCTTCTACCACTTGGTCGACTTGGAACTTGGTCGACTTCTTCAAAACAGTCACCAAGGCCATTGATGAGGGAAAGGCAGTCCATACAGCCTACCTTGACCTTGCAAAGGCCTTCGACACAATACCCCATTCGGGTATTGTAGAAAAACTTACCAGCTTAAATGTAAACCCGTATGTCACAAGATGGGTTGCAAACTGGCTTAAGGACAGAACCCACAGGGTTAGAGTTGCTGGCGCTATGTCAGACTACAAGCCGGTCACAAGCGGTGTCCCACAGGGCTCGGTCCTTGGCCCCCTATTGTTCGGCATCTACTTCTCAGAAGTACAGGCCAACATGGGAGGACTTTGGCTGACAAAGTTTGCAGACGACTGCAAACTGGGCGCCATAGCGGAAAGTGCATCGGACACGGATATCCTTCAGAAGGGACTCACGGAAACAGATAGCTGGTGCCAGAGCCATGGCCTGAAGTTAAACGCCAAAAAATGTATAGTCATACCCTTCGGGAAAAACAAGGTAACCCCAAGCTACCATATAGGTGGCAATCCACTAAGCACAGAAGAGGTTATCAGGGACCTGGGGACCCAGGTTGACAGTGGCCTTTCTTTTGACACTCACATTGCTAAAGTAGTTAGAAAGACCTTCTACATTGCCCACCTGATCATGAAGGGATTCACATCCAGATCTAGTGAGGTCATTGTTCCCCTGTACTCTTCACTTATCAGACCAATGATCGAGTACAATGCCCCATTCGGGATGTATCGCACCCGACATCTGCAGCAATTGGAGAGACCCCAAAAGTTCCTCACCAAAAGGATAAAGGGACACCAAAATCTGTCATATGCTGCCAGATTGAAGAAACTCCAGCTCTATTCAGTTGCATACCATCTGCTCAGAGGTGACGTGTGCCTGACATACAAGGCCATGTCCAACCCGGAATTAATGGACATGCTCCACCTCAAAAAATCCAAATCCACCAAAACCACTAGATCAAGCGACTTAAACCTTAGCACGGATATAAATAGGACGTGCTGGAGGGATAGATTTATCACTCAGAGACTCCCTATGCTGTGGAATAAAATCCCGGTCCATGTGAGGCAGAGCACCTTGCTGGCTCTGTTCAAGAGAAATCTTGACCTGTGGATGGGAGATCGTAGGTTTATCCCGGGAATCATCTCTGTGTCACTGCTGGACAGAGGCACAACAAACTAATGGGCACAGTATTTTTTCATATAAGGAGTGGCATAAGCCACAAAAATTTGGGCTAGGCTTAGAAATGCCTTAGGGCAGATAGCCTAGTATAAACCTATGAACCTATGAACCTATGCCATTGACAACAAGAGGTCCCAAAATAGATTTGTCCACATTTTCCCTTCAGGGAGTGCCTGTGTCCAGCTATACATCCTCATATATGGAGTCCAATGGGAAAACCTTCTACATTGCCACAAATTCCAGCTTGCTATATAACACACCAGACTGCACAGTCTATAGTTTTAAACTGGCAGGGCTTCATCCCAGTATCTAAGAGGAAAAGACCACTCCTGTTGGATGTTGGCCTGGCCAGACCACTTTTTTGTTATGTATTTTGCTGATTGCTGCATGTTGCACTGTTATGCATACTGGTCTATACCTGTACATAGTTAAGATTTATATTTTCATAGTAACCTTACATAACCTTTCCTTCTTTTTCAAGGAAAGCCAAGATAGTCAAACCAGGGATCGGTTTAAGATTACTCATGCAGTCATCTAGTTTCTGTTTGAAGTAATATAATGTATCACACTTCTTAATTTGCAATGGAAGTGTGTTACAGAGGTAGAGAAGGCTTTTTATAATGTCTATTTCTCCAATGTGCTTTATTTTTTGCTGCTATAGGTTTAGATCTCTGGTTCTAATATTAGTGGAATTGTATTATTTGTGGAGGTGAAATAAATCCTGAGCTTCAGATCTCCCCTAAGAAGTCTATAGTACACTGAAAAATAAACATTGCTTCCAGTCATTCTGGTAGCTTAGGGTTCTTTAGCAATTGATCATTTTAGATAGGAATGTCTTCGGTCTTTCCAGTTATTTGATGAGTCTAGTGAGGTATATCCCAGGGGAGTACTGTATTATATGACTAGCCTAATCAATGCAGAATATAAGTGAACAGTGACGTTCTTTAATTTTCGATTATGTTCTTTTTACAATCAGCTGTGCTAAGTAGAAGGACGATTTTATCAATATGATGATAATCAGAGGAATGGGAATTACCAATCCAAGTTCCAAGATCTCTAACTAAGTTAGTTTATAGAAAGGAAAAATCTTTTAAACTGCTATTAGAACAGTATATAAAAGTGGACAAGGGGGTACCAAATAATAAGAGGTATCTCTAAATGCCGGTGCTGTTAATGGTGTTATTTAAGGCTGGGGGAAACAATGAAATGCAATAACAATGTTATTATTACAGCTAGATTTCACTGTAACTGTAATACCACTGGTATTACTTATTTAGCGCTATGCCGGGATAGTCATGCCTTCATTACAGGTAAAACTATATGTAAATTTAAAGAGCGTATATATTTTTATTTATTTATTTTACATTTGTTAACTGGGTTAGTCTTGCTGAGCTTTTGGCTCATTTTCAGCAGAGACCCGGGGAGAAAATCTCCTCTCGACTAGAAAACAATTTATTAAATGTTAGTAACATAGTAGTAACAATCAGCTATAGCATCTTACAAGCAGAGACCTGGAGAGAAAAAAAAAGCTCCTCAGGCAATTCAATTATACAGAGTATTAATGACTGGCAGACAAGTATGTGAGTTGTTACAAACAAGCTTTTAAACAATTAGAGGAAGACAAAGTGACTAGTTACAATATTATTTTAGCTGCTTAGAGCAAAATGAGTTAATAGTTAGGCAGATGCTTATTTAAAGTGGGTAGGATCTAGTTGTATAGGAGTTTGGAAACAAGAAAGGAAAGTAAGAATGGCTAGTAGGAGATGTAGGGGAGGTAGAGTATAGGAGACAGACTAGACAGGTAGGTTGCTTTGAGACTGTAAGAATTAAGAGTGGTTGTAGACAGAGGAAGGGAGGAGGTAGAAGAGGCAGGGGAATAGTGTTAGAGATACATTAAGAGTAAGGTGGTGAAATAGGAGAAAGGATGGTGGTTTCAGGTTGGTTGGCTACAGTGGCAAGACCATTTTGTTTTTAGGTATTTCCTTGTGGCTAAAATATGAACATACTATATATGACATTTTGAAGGGTAATGGCAACAACACTCATTATACACATATTGGACAATGCCTGAGATAGAATTTTTTATTTTTAGGACTGGATAAACTGAGGGATAGTCCTTGGAACAATTTGATTAAACTGAATGAATTGAGATAGCAAATAAAACTGAATGCATACAACTACGTGGGATTAAATGGGATGGTTTTGTAAGGAAGTCTTCAAAATATTTTTGAGTGAAATAACTTTTTTTGAATGAAGACCCAGTGGTATTATATATTTCAAGGTTATCTGAAATCTCTTTCTTGGTATAATGTTTTTAAATATTTTTAAACAATTTTAACATTTTGATCGGTTTACGTAATTGGAGCTTTAAATGGATGTTTTTATGTGATTGGTGGATGGTTACAGCAAGTAATGAATTTAAACAGTACATAATACTTGTTAATAATGTTCTGATGGCCTCTTATTCAAGATGAAAACACTTAGCGTTTTAGTTTTTCTAATAGAGTTGGTCCAGTGAATCCAGCTGGGTAGTCCTTCTTTAAGGTACTTTATGGGTCTACAATCTTTGTTCCCAGTTTATATCTCTAACTACATTCTCATTTTGAAGTGAGGTGTTTCTATGCTAGGTTTATATTGTTGGACTATTTTGATATACACAATTTTTATCTTATTATTTGGCATCTTCATATTTTGTATTCATTATCCCCTGTCCCCATTTATATGACAGAGTATTTTCCTGCATAGTACTTTTGCAAATATCCTGCTGAATTTTAGGCAACATGTAAAGAAAATAATATCTTATGGTGCAAGCCAGGTTACAAATCTGGACCCTTGGGTTGTATGTAACAAGTATATACTACATCTGTTTACCATTGTTTATTATGATTGCATGCCACCTGTATTATGGATGGATGGTGTGCAATTCTTTTAACGTGTGTGTGTGTGTGTGTGTGTGTGTGTGTGTGTGTGTGTGTGTGTGTGTGTGTGTGTGTGTGTGTAAAGAAGCAAAATGCAGTTCATACTAAGCAGTTAAGAATACAGTTAAAATAAATTCTCTTCTCAGGTTTCTAGATTTTCACAGTTTAGTACTTTACATTCAGATGCAGTATTCAGTTATAAACAGGGTTTTGGCACAGTAGCTGGCAAATTGATTATGCAGTACTTAATACAGATCTCAACACAATACAACATTCTCTGCAGTTATACAGACAAGAGCAAATCAAAATATTTTCTTCATCCACACAGGGAGGGAAAGCTCTATCTGGCTTCTCTTGTAAAGGGTTCATCTCCCTTCCCTCACAGAGATTTCCTCCAGACTAACTTCTTTCTTCCCTCTAGTTTATGTATCTTCTTCTAGTGTCCTTGCAGGACCCTTCTAATATTCAAAGGTCACACATCTGCTCACCTTTAGGGCACTGGGCTTTAAACATCCCTGTGTGAGTGGTCTCTCATTAACTCCAACTTTGTTTCTGTGATAGTATTCTTAAATGGCCAGTACATCATTAAGCTGCTTCACCATTTTGAGCTAGCACATTTAAAGGGACAAGCCACCACTATGTTAAATAGGTTCATAGATGTGTACTAGGCTAATGGCCCTGGAGCCTTTACAAGCCTACCCCATAGGATTACCCTGACATTGTGCCACCCAACCTTTGTTCCCAGTGCCTCTGTCAAGAATAGCCATTGGAGTGATCCCTGGGGTGAATTTTCTAAAAAAGTCATCATTTCCAAGGCTGGAACCCAAGACCCTTTGCAGGAAAATCACAACAACATACCTCTATACCACCTGAGCTGACATGACACTCCCACCCCCCTCAAAGTAGAACCATCAATTTGAGCTTCAGCAGACTTGATATATGTCTGGGATATCCCATCTGTATTTAAATAACTGCAGCATACTTGATACCTGATCTGGATGCTGAAAAAATAGAGGGTCATTAGCTAATGAAATAGGTAGTGGTTGGTGCCCTTGTATTAGAATATCTAGGAAAAGTGGCAAGAACTGTTGTTAGGATAAATTTTCACATTAAATTATAATATTTCAGCTTAATGGCTAAACACTCTCTATCACTAAGTAGCATTTCATAGAATTACTAAGCCTTCTTCTTATAAAGTAGATAAGGTGTGGTTCCCAGCTGCAGCATTAGATAAGACTGCACTCATGCCTACCTCTGTGGCATCTGTGTATACAAAGAATTGTTTCAAAAGGAAGCTATTAGGATGCGTTCTGAAAATTGTATATTTTTTCTAAAGGCTTGTTCTACTGTATGTATCACCTTTTCCTTTAGATGAGCCTTGCAATTAGTAAGGTAAACCAAGGGAAACTGGCATTGATCTAATCCAGATCAAAATTCTGGTAAAAAAGACATGAGACAACTGCTCTAGAATTTATCAATAGCCATACACTTCCTCTCAATGAGACCAGAAATCTTATTACATTTCAAGCTTTCTGTCTCAGACATCTAATTCTGTCCATTTCATCTAAAACCCTGTATCAAAGAATGGTACATTTATATGGCTAGGTCAAAAACATTGTATCTCTGCTCTGTTTTGGCAGAAATACATCTGTCCTGTCTTTATTTTACTCTGTCCTTCTTTGTTTTTCACCCATTCTGCCCCACTTGCACATTAATTGCACTCTTTCTCTTCCACACCACATCCCTTTCTTTTACAAGGACCTCAGAGCCATTCTGAAAAGTGGTCTCCATCTGTATTTAAAAATAACCTGGTCTGTTGCTACTTGACACAATAACAACACCTTCTTGTTTTGGTGCCCATTAAAACATTTTGTTCCTTATACCCAGCTGATAGAAGTGACTGTGCAAGGAACAAGTCCTGACTTTGCTGTACTGGTTTTCTAATTCATATCTGCATCTGACTCATCCATATAATATTTTATCTTCTGAGTACAGCCAATAAAACCATGTCTAGTCACCTCAAATAATGCAATCAAAACGATCAAATGCACTTATTCGATATCCCATCTAAAGATGGATAAAATCTTCCTACTTTTTTTCCCTCAGGTCTATAGACTGGATTCCTAGGCTTTCTATTAGAATAATAAGTGTGGATGGCTAATGCTTTACTCCAACACTGCACTGTAGTCATACGTCTTGCATTCTGGCGTTACACAGGGAGGAGGCTTTAGCACCACAAATGATGGAGTAGGGTGCTGAGCTACATAGACTTTTTCAGTCTTAGCGAATAGCACTTCTTGGTTAAGAAAGTTACTCAGAGTCACATGATATGCTAATAAAGGCTGAGGGAATTAAATATTAGACTACAGGGTGAACCCATTAACAGCACATTACATTAATCCTGCACTAACCATTGTTATGATGCCTAGTCAGCATGGTCAAAGGCCACTAAATTGACTTTCCTCCAGATTAACTGCTTACATTTTGCCCACTCATACTGGGCGACTTCAACTACCCCTCTATTAACCAATACACTTGCCCAACATTTTCTGGAATTCATTAATTCCAATGCCCTGGACCAGCTCATTCTTACCCCTATGAGAGGTAGGAACATCCTTGACCTGGTCAGTACTAACATGGGTGACCATTGCTCTGCACTAATAGTCAACTCCTCCCTGGTTAGATCCAACCACAAACTAATCACCTTGGAAATCCACATCCCTCCCACCCCCTTACTAGCAAACTTAACCACCATTAAAAACTTTTCCAAAGCTAACTTTGGGCTTCTAAGAACCGAGGTGGCTAACTTCACGGCACCCATGCAAATGGACAATAGTTGCATGACCGCCGAATCATACACCAATGCACTGTATGAACATGTACACAAATGCATTGATTTTGCCATACCCAATAGAACAAAGACGCTCTCCTCCAAAAAAAGAAAGCCAATCTGGTGGTCCCCTGCCATAAACAAACTCTACAACAGAAGGAGGAAACTGATGCGGAATAAGGTGAATTCCCAAGACTGGAAAAACTCCCTTATCAACCTCAACAAAAAGTTGAGATCCCTCATCAAATCCTCTAAAGCCAACTATGAAAACAGACAATAACAAGGCCTTCTATAGTTATGTAAAGAACTTCCACGGCAATACCCATATTTGCTCTCAGCTACTGTACAATGGTACCTCCCATACTGAGCCAACAAATATTGCCAATATACTGGCCAACAGATTCAATGCCAACTTTACCCTTCCCACCCAAAGGATCAATCACAATACCAGTAGATTACCAGGCACCCAGTACTACTGCTGCACAGGTTAAAACAGCACTGTCCAAGGCTAAGAATACAGCTTCTGTGGGACCTGACAATATCCCTGGCTGTGTTCTACATGAACTGCAGAGTGAACTCGCACCTCACCTGTGTGCCCTGTTCAATCATAGCCTCACCTCAGGCTTTGTCTACCAAATGGCGGACTGCTATAGTCATCCTTCTCCACAAAGGGGGAGCGACTACAGTCCCTGGGAACTATCACCTTATTAGCCTGACAAGTTTGATATGCAAAGCTATGGAATGCTTTATCATGGACCTAATAAACAAGGATATAGGGAATCTCCAAACTCTGGATCCCACACAGTTTGGTTTTATGAAGGGTAGATCACACCTGCTCAACTTGGTTGACTTCTTTGAGTCAGTCACCAGAGCTGTGGATGAAGGCAAGGCGGTTGATACAGCCTATCTTGATCTCTCCAATGCTTCTGATACCATTCCCCACTCAGGAATCATAGAAAAACTCACTAAACTAGGCATTAACCCCTATATCACTAGGTGGGTTGCAAACTGGCTCACAGATAGAACCCAGAGTGTGAAAGTAGCTGACTCCAAGTCAGACTGCCGACCAGTCACGAGTGGAGTCCCCGCGGGTTCACTCCTGGGTCCTCTCCTGTTTGGTATCTACTTCTCAGAAGTCCAGTCCAACACAAAGGGACTCTGGCTGACAAAGTTCTCATATGATTGCAAGTTGGGAGCCATTATTACCTCCCCAAGAAATGTTGACATCCTACAGAAAGGCCTCACCGAGACCAATGACTGGTGTCAGAACCATGGCCTTAAGCCCAATGCCAAAAAATATGTCATCACCCCATTTGGGAAAAAAACATTCCCCATGAACTACCACATCGATAGTAGTCCACTGAACACAGAAGGCGTTATAAGAGATCTGGGAACATGGGTTGACAGCAACCTCTCTTTTGACCACTACTTTGCTACTGTGGTCAGAAAGTCCTTCTGTGTAGCACATCTCATTACTAAGGGTTTTTCATCCAGGAGGAAAGAGGTCATTATGTCCCTCTACTCTTCCCTCATTAGCCCAATCATCAAGTACAATACCCAATTTGGCATGTACCTCACTAGATACCTGCAACAACTGGAGAGGCCACAAAAGTACCTCACAAAGAGGATCCTAGGCCTTAAACACCTGTCCTATATGGTCAGACTAAAAAAACTCCAACTATTCTCTGTCTCATATTGCCTACTTAGAGGCAACCTCTGCTTGACTTACAAAGCCATGTCTGACCCAGCTCTGTTAGAAATGCTACATCTAAAGAAATCCCAATCTCTGCACACAACATGCTCCGGAGACCTCAACCTCATTACCACAATCAACAGAACTTGCTGGAGTGACAGGTTCATAACCCAGAGATTGCCCATGCTGTGGAATAGACTTCCCATACATGTCAAATAAAGCACCTCACTGGCCCTCTTCAAGAGAAATCTTGATGAGTGGATGGGAAATATAAAATTCACCCCGGGGATCACTCCAGTGGCTCTACTCGACAGAGGCACTGGGAGCTAAGGTCGGGTGGCTCATTGCCAGGCTAATCCTATGGGCTAGGCTTCTAAAGGCTCTTGGGCCATTAGCCTAGTACACACCTATGAACCTATGTCTGAGAACAGCCTTATCCTTAAGTTTTGTGAATTTTCTGCCTCCACTGCTCTCATTTTAGTATTGATCCATAAACACAGATAAACTCTTGACACACCCTCTCTGGGCCGAGCTCTGTGGCAGCCTGTTTACCAGTTTGTACAGTAACTTGGTAGAAAGCTGTTTTGCAGACATAATGTCTGTAATTCAAATTCATACTAGAAAATGACTTCTCTGACTCACAATGTTTCTGATAGTTTGCTTGACATGACTAATGCTAGTATACCATTCATATATACATGTGCATTTATCATCCCCTGACCAAGCTCAGTCTCACTGATTTTCCTTCTCTATTACTCTGCAACAGTGGTTTGAGTGACATATTTGAAAAGTGGGGGACAAAGGCCACCCTTGTCGGCTCTGAGATAAAATACTAAATGGACAGGAGAAAACCCTGTTAAAGCTCAGTCTTGCTAATGAGTTGTGATACAAAAATTTAGCATAAGTGATAAAATGAACAGAAACCCAGTTTTACCCAGTATGTCAAAGAAAACACTCACATTACCCTATCAGAGGCTTTTTCTATGTTAATTAATAGAGCATGATCTGCAAGTGACAAGATGAGACAACTATACTTCTTAAAAAAAACTCAGTGCCTTAGAAGTTTAGTTTGCTCAAAACTGAGAAAAGAGCCAGATCTATACAATGAAACCTCAAACTGAGAGAACTCTCTGAAGGTAATGGATTTTTTTTTGGTTACATAAATTGCCTCTGACTGCATATGCTTCTGAATTTTATGCATAATGTAAACTGTTAGCATCAATCATATTTTTACGTAGATGTGCATCAAGTTATTTTAATCACAACAAAGAGATAAATAGCATTATTATATTACGTACAATTTGGAAGTGCATCCTTTCTGTGAAATAACATGTTTTGATTTCATTTTTGCTAAAGTATATTTAACAGTATCTAATTAAAAAAAGAAAGAAAGGAACCAAAGCAAAACAAATGAAACAGAAGAATTATGTTTCCCTATTTTGAGGAGCAAATAAATGTAATCTTCTATTAGTTCATACTTCTCCACTTGCGCTTAATGAGAGTTGATGATAACCCCTTGTTACTAGCATCCTTTTAGTAAATGAGCACTATGAGCTTTATTTATTTATTAGCATTTGTTTACCAGAATAGTCCACTGAGCCATTAAGAACTCAATTTCAGTGGAGGCCCGGGAAGAAAAGCTCCAGAAAAAACATGAACATAGAACAGAATTTAACAATTTCTATGGTTCCACAAAGCACATGTACATAGACAAATAATTAACAATTACTGTGGTGGTGGTGCTGCGGTAGCGTTGTCACCTCATAGCAAGACATTGTCCCATTCGATTCTCAGCTAGAGCGTCTTCTGTGTGGAGGCATACGTGAATGGGGCGTGCCTTCGTTGAAGGTTGTGCGTCAGGGCTGGTAACCCGGTACGTAAAAATACACTACCAATCATTAGTGGACCGGAGTTCCGCTGTGGCGACCCCTAACCGGGAAAAGCCGAAAGACACAAACGAACAAACTTAAAGGTAAGACTGAATTGGTCAATTTGTTACAAATAATACAAACTTAAATTACAGAGTGAGACAAGAAATAAGTGAAAAGGCTAACACTATATAAAACTTCTGCCCTAAGAGTAGTTAGGTTATCTCAAGACATTTTCTAGGTAGTGGTAATTTGAAACAGGTAAAAAGAAAACATTATAGTAAATAAGCAAATAGATATTAGAATAAATTCATGAAGTAGTGGTAGTCTGGATTTAAAAGGTGGGGACTTGGTGTAAGTGCAGTTCCAGAAAGAAGACAGGTAATTTTGTAAAGAAGTTTTGAATGACGCAATGTTTTGATTAGATCTAATTGTTAATGGTAGGGCATTCCAGGCTCTAGCTACAGAAGAAGAGTATAGAAGCTGACTGGCACATAGGTTAGGCTTGTGCACCTGCAAAAGGTGTCGATTTTCAGATCTGAGAGACCTTTTGGGTAGATAGTTGTTAAATAATGAACTAATGGTAGGATAGACTAAAGCTTTGTAAATTATTTTATGCACAGTTTTTAACTGCAGGTAGGAGAGAGAGTTAGGGAGTTCAATCCAATTACAGGAGTGTAGAGCTGTGTACTGATGGGTAGAATGCTTAGCATTTGTAGCAAACTCTAGTAAGCTTTAAGTATTGAAATGATTGCCATGACTTTGTTACTAAACAACACATTTTACATTTAACCCTTTTGATCAGCACACTTAGTCAACAAGTACCATTGTGAACTCCTGAACTCCAGCTTTGAAGCCAAACTGACAGAAATTAAACACACTCATTATATTTAGTAGTCCAACAGATAAAATAAATGGCATCCCTTTCAGTTCTAGAGGAATGTTTGTGTCACTTTCTCTTACTCATTTCTGAAGAAAACTTCATGCAGGTAATGTGAAACTTTGTGCAAAAATTTCTTTAAAATCCTTCATACTATTACACTAAGAGCAAAGTATATTCATTGCATACAGCTACTAAGTCAGACATGCCATGATTCAGCCTTTTGTTAAGGAAGTTACAGGATACTTGGTTCTGTGGCAAAGATGGATGAAACCCTCACTATCACCCAGGTGACCTAAGTTCTATTAACATCTTGGTCACTCCAAGAGCTGATTATGGGTGGGTAAAAGAGTAAGTGGACACAGTATGCTTGCCCTCCTTGGCTCACTGCCTCAATGACAGCAAGAGGGAGCCACAGGTGTTGCACTCATGGGGCAGGGGCATGACAAGCACATGTCACCCTCTTGCAAATATACTGGCAGTGAAAGTTTGTATACAAAAGCATACTTCTCATGGCAAGCAACATGTAGTAGAACCTAGCAGAGTGCCAGAGTGCTTTGAGTTTATTGACTGAATTGGAAGTTTAGTCTTATGGAACAATGTGAAGATTTAGGTTTAGGGAGTGGGGCTGTGGTTATAGTTAGGGAGTGATTGGAAGTTTTAGGGTTAAGATTAGGGAGTGATATCTGGGGAATATCGGAGTATGAGTTAGGGTTTGAGTGAACAATATCTGAGTCTGGTAGGACTAAGTTTGTTTTAAAAAGAGGCCAACATCAAGCTAAAGGCATGCAAGAATCTTTTGGTGGTAGGATTTAGAGTGATGCACCAAACCAGTGGACTTGGGTTTGCATGCTGGTCGCTTTAGTCCATACATGTTACGGGGTTGTCCATATGCTATTGTGAAGTATATGATATAATGACTATTTAATTTAAGTGTATAATTAATGGCTAGTACAGTAAAGGTTAAATCATAATTAATTATTCATAATATAATCAGCACTCTATATTCATTACATATTTAGGAACTAGTACATTATGTATGTATGCATGTGTGCTCCTTCCCCATATACACAAATCATTTTATATTCTCACTCCATGGCTGTTGCAACTCAAAAAAGGAGTGATCAGAAAGAAGAAATCAAAAAAAAAAAACAGAGAGAGAGAGAGAGAGAGAGAGAGAGAGAGAAGAGGAAGGAAAGACAGAAAGAACAGAAAAAGTTAATACACTTGAAGCTTGCTCCAATACAAAATGTGTGAATAAAAATGCTTAAGTAGTGTTAACAAGAATGCTTGAGTAAGGAAACAAACAGTTTAGTAATGGGCAGATAAAGGAAACTCTTAAAAGTCAGTACTGAAAGGAAAGTTAATATCAGCATCCCTTAACCCATTTTTTCAAGAATATGATTACTGTTAAAAACACAGCATATGGCAATGATGCACGGTTAATGGCTAAGGTGTTTGTTTTACAAACACAAGGTGCAGGGTTTGAGTCTCACAAGGGGTATTTGGCTAGGCTTAAAATGGCTCATAAGGGCAGTTAGCTTAGTACTAAACTATGAACTTATAATGGGGGAACACTGGTATGCTGAACAGTAAGATGATGACCACATGATGGGGATACTTTGGTAAGTGAAAAAAATATACAGTAAGCGAAAAAAATGTTCCTTGTAAGAAGTGTACGGTATAGAAGTTATATCTAGACAGTATATGGAAGTGGGACCAGCTTTATTTATATCAACAGATGTCTATTGCAGATGGCATCCCAAAGGCATGCTTTTTACTGACATGAACAGCTGCACCAGTACAGTTAGTGTACACATTTGTGTCATTATAATTTGCAGTTATACAGTTTGACGTTCAGTGTGACATTCATTCAGTATCTTTTCATGTTATAAAACTTTTCTACAAATGTAAATTGGCATTGTATTATATATCGGCCTTACATTTTTCATGACAGAAAAGGAAAATTAAGCAGATAAGTGACTAGCAACTATAATCTACATGCATGCCAAATAAAAGTCATCTCATCTTTTTGTAACTCAGTTTTTAGTGAAGGATCCTAGCAGCACCTATGCCCAAAAAAACAGTATTATTAATTTCTGTCAAAACAAAGATTTACTTTCTGATTTGCAGACTGCTCTAACTTTTGAAATCAGTGCTTTTGTTTATTAAAAAGAAGAGATATATGTTAACCAAAACACATTTGATTCTCCTTGTCTAAACAAAATAGTTTGAGCCTTAAAAAAAAGAGTTCCTTGCCTTAAGTTACTTTTCCTTGATGTTGGCACACTGCTAAGATGAGATTAATATAACTTGTTTGGCATAACTCACTCCTACTGGAGACTAAACAAATTACTGAACAGGTACATTCCAAACACCACAATAAATTAAACAGCCGAAGATATTGCAGACACAGACTGTAATCTCTATTCCTGTTTCTGACAACCTTAAACCTGTTAATAATAAAACGTGTCTGGCAGTATGTTACTGTGCAGTGTATAAGAGGAGTGCACCTTTGATGTCAAGGCATCATTCGAGTAGGTGGCGTTGAGTAATACCAAAGGAATTCAGCTCTTACAGAATTACAGTCTAAATTTGATAAAAATCACCATGTTGCAGCAGGAAAACATTCAGATCTTATCAAGCCGGCTGTTACACACATTATATTACAGTCAAAGTCTGGTGAGATCACACTAAGACAGGATGAAATTGCAATCTTATCTGGTGAGACGATAACCCTGATTAAATTACAGGAAAATCATGTGTTTGGATGAAAGATAGAGCCACATGTGCTTTGTCTACTGTTTGAAACCCGCAGTGAGTTGAACAGTTGCTTGCCCTATCATGTTTATTCAGTTGCCCCTTTTCTTTAGTGCTGCTTTTCCACAGCTAATACCTATCGAGGTGCAGTTCATTTTTAACAATTTTGCTGTGCAACTTTGTTATTGTAATTTTTTTTTCGGTATACACTATTATATGAACATTCTACTAGCACATCTTGATTTTATCTTATAAAATATGCATGCCAACTTCTATCACTTCTGTTATATAAAAAATCATATTTAATTACAACTCCATTTAGCATTCCAAGCAAGGCAGCTGGGCAAAAGCCAGAAGGGGGCATTGTTGTACTATGAATCCCTCAACAAGCTAGGCATTTCTTGAGGTCATGCACTATTTGTGTGCATTTTAGTGGATTATCTACTGAATGCTAAAAGTCTCATATCATGTTTCAATAGAAAGGGCATTATCTTCATTGTTGTCAGTTCTCCCTTTAAAGCATCACTATATATATTGCATTTGCATGCAAAGTGTCTACTGTGCATATTTCATTCAGACATTTTGGTTGCAGTATCTAATTATTTTAATTAGCAAAGTTATTTGAGATTCAGTATAAGAAGGGTTTTGCATATTTTTACACTGAAGTTTGATACATGCCATACATACATATACAAGTTAAATGTTTTACTTGTAGTCTGATTCTTTTTTATCTTGGGTTGCACTTCATTAACTTGAGTTATTCATGTCAGTGCAATTATTCATTCTTGTCTAAGTATTTATAATGGGAGATTTTTATTTTCATTTAGTTTTTTTTATTTTTCCTTATTCGTTGGCTGAGTATCCCCACAGGAGTAATATATGGCAGTGCTGTCTGGTTAAGCAACTTACTCAAGAGCCACACACTAGGCAAATGAAAGAGGAAAGAACTCAAAAAGGAGACGGTTAAGTTCTTTACCTAAGAGTTGTAAAATACCAGGTTTGATTCTAACATTTATCCATTAGCTAAGATTCTAATAGTCTGCAGACTGATAGCCTGACATTTACCTTTGAAACTGTACCAAGGGCACAAGAAACAGCTCAGAGCTTTAGTTCTGTGTAGTAACTGCCATTTAATTTTCCATTATTCCATTTGTATATGCAAATGAGCTCTATCTCACATGAATGTATTGATGTAAAATGTGTTGAATGTGAGTGTGAAGTTTGTGTTAACCTATTCTATAAAATGCATTTATTCTCTAGTGGAAGAGAACTGTCACCAGAAGAATATGCGTGGTATAACTTTCATCCATTTCCCAGTTAACTGCTTTATGCTTTTACAAGGTAATGGGTGCTGGTTCCTGTCCTCATAACCAGAGCCTACAATGCTTGGAAAACTTGTTCTGCACAGGGTACCGAATCTACTCTAGAAATTAGATGCACACTCTTTTACATACTAAATAAAAACACGTACTTTAGAGTATGCCATTTCAAATACAATACCCACAACAAAAAAAATGTAAATTAAAATAATTAATTGGTGGATATACAACACCACAAAACATATATAGCAGTTTAATTCATCGCCAGTTAGGAGATTTAATATTGCATTTGCAAGAAAGACAAAATAAGTTCATAAGTAGTGTTAGTGACTTCTAAAATTGTATAAACAAAACTGAAGAAAATTCTTTCATCATGCTACAATATGTCAGATCATATGAGAAATGTGATCAGCCTGCAGAAGAAATGGTGGGGTGTTCTCTGAGGCTAACATGCTTTCACAGTCAGTATACCTTTGCAAAATGGAAAGACTTATTAAAGCCAAATGTGAATTTAAAGTTTGTCAAAGAAAGCTGTGGTAATCTCTGGGATTATAAATCTGCAAATATTTCTTGTCTATCTGCCGAAATGCAAATGATAAGTGTGGCAAATGGGTCATGGAACATAAATTAGTTAATATATTATTGATAGCAGTGTGTTCAATTGTCTCTTTGCAATAATAATGCTCAAGCAAACATGCAGAAAAATGCTGGTTACACCAACTGCCTGCAGTGACTTCAGAATTACAGTTTTGCATTCCTGTATGTAACTTACACATATATAAGACAGAGAACTAGATCCATGAAGTCTGAGTGTCTTTGAAGTGGTGATGAAAGTAATAGGTTCATAGGTTAATAGGTGTGTACTTGGCTAATGGCCCTGGAGCCTTTACAAGCCCAGACCTTAGGATTGCCCTGGTATTGTGCCACTCGACCTTAGTTCTCAGTGTGTCTGTTTAGTAAAGCCAATGGAGTGATCTCTGGAGTGAATTTTCAATTTCAAATCACTCATCAAGATTTTTCTTGAAGAGGGCCAGCGAGGTGCTCTGTTTGACATATATGGGAAGTCTGTTCCATAGCATGGACAGTCGCTGGGTTATGAACCTGTTGTGGAGAGGGATGACTGTATGAGTGCACCATTCGATAGGGACTAAACCAGAAGTGAGGCTGTGATTGAACAGAGCACACAGGTGAGGTGCCAGTTCACTCGGTAGTGCATGTAGAACATAGCCAGGGATATTGTCAGGTCCGATAGAAGCTGTATTCTTGGCCTTGGACAGTGCTGTTTTTACCTGTGCACCAGTAATTATTTATTTATTTATGTATTTATTTATTTATATTTGTTGACCGGGAGTGTCCGACTGGACATAGGTCGATTTTCAGTGAAGGCCCGGGGAGAAAAGCTCCACAGTTAAAATAATCAGACAGTAGTTACATTAGATTACATAGCGATTAACAATTTACATAGCAATTACTTACAACATATTTACAGATGAAGAACATAGTACATCAGTAGACAATTAGAATCTTTATCTGTGAAGTACATAACAGACATTAACAAATGTTAAAATAAGAAGTTCCTGCTGTATAGTAAGTACTAGGCTTATGAGCATCTGAGCTTGCAATAATCAAGGTAGTTAGTGGAGTGGAAAGAAAGGTAGTGGTTGGATGGGGTGGGTGATATTAGAGTGGGAGTTGCAAGGGCATAGCCAGCATGTTTTTAGGTGTGCTTTTATTAAAGTTTTGAAGTGGGTGCATGATGGTATGGAGGTAATTGTGGGTGGGAGGGAGTTCCATAATTTGGCTATGGTGCAAGAGAATAGTGCTTCACCAGCAGAGTTATTGGCTTTAGTGATCTGCAAGTAATTTTTGTTGCTAGATCTTAGTGGTCTGGTGGTGCAATAGGGTTGGAGTAGATTCTGGAAGGATGGGACATTTAGTGGATGGTTTACTAGTTTGTGGGCGAGTGAAAGTTGATACCATTGAAGGAGGTGAGGGAGTTCAAGCCAGCCCAGTTCAGCAAGTGAGAGACAGTAGTGACTACGGTACGATGCCCCTGTGGGTAATACTGTGTATTAATTATTAATTATGTGGGTAATACTGTGTATTAATTATTAGTAATACTGGGTGTTTGGCAATCTACTGGTATTTTGACTGGTCTTTTGGGGGGGAGAAGCATAAAGTTGGCATTGAATCTGTTGGCCAGTATATTGACAATATCTGTTGGCTCAGGATAGAAGGTACCATTGTGCAGTAGCCAGAGCAAATCTGGGTATTGCCGTGAAGATTCTTTACATAACTATAGAAGGCCTTGTGGTTGTCTTTACTATCTGCTGCACTTCTGTTTTCATAGCTAGCTTTAGAGGATTTGATGAGGGATCTCAACTTTTTTTTGAGGCTGATAAGGGAGTTTTTGCAGCCTTGCGACTTCACCTTATTCCGCATCAGTTTCCTACTTCTGTTGTAGAGCCTGTTTATGGCAAGGGACTGCCAGATTGGCTTCTTTTTTTTTTTTGGAGCAGAGTGTCTTGGCTCTATTGGGTATGTCGAGATCCATGTATGTATGTAGATACATGTATGTATGATCCATGTAAGTGTTCATACAGTGCATTGGTGTATGATTTGGCAGCCATGCAACTATTGTCCATTTGCGTGGGTGCCGTGAAGTTAGCCAGCTCTGTTTGTAGGAGCCCAACGTTAGCTTTGGAGTAGTTTTTCATGGTGGTTACCTTTGTAGGGTGGAGGGGGTGGGGGAGATGTGGATTTCCATGGTGATTAGTTTGTGGTCGGATCTGACCAGGGTAGAGTTCACTATTGGATGTAGAGCAATGGTCACCCATGTTAGTAATGACCAGGTCAAGGATGTTGCTACCTGTAGTGGGGGTAAAAATGAGCTGGTCCAGGGCATTGGAATTAATGAATTCCAGGAAACGTTGGGCAGGTGTATTGGTACATGAATAGTTTTCCCAGTTAATGGAAGCCTACTCATATGAATATGACTATGAGAGATGGACTATGGCAATCACACTTGTTAGTTGTCTCCAGTGTCACTGAACTGACCACGTTATGTTATATAAATGAGAAACAATTCCTATAAACATCATTGTGCACATAATTTGCAGGAGATTATCACAAGGATAACTATTGTCATACTATACTGTGCTCCAAGTATGAGGGTTGAAGATAAGTGTAAAAATGCACATGTGTTAGTGTGTGTACACATGCTTGTGCAAGTATATGCATACAAGCACGTGTGCATGAATGCCAATGTAAGAGGTAGAGTGCACTTCAAATATTGTGTACAGTAATGAAGGGGGATGTTCAGCAGGTTTGCCATATTCTGCAATCATCTGGATATGTGTTGGGGAACATCTACTACTTGACAGTCTGGGATATGGGGTGGCTAGATTTCCTGTAAGGTGAGTCTATATGTGTGACATGATTGGGTTAATAGTGAGGAATCAGCATGCTGATGGTAACTGGGTTAATCATGAGGAATCAGCATGCTGATGTTAAGCCTGATTGGCAGCATGAGTTATCCATTCTTCAGTAAAGTGAGCCATTAGGGAAACAGAACAGCACTAGATGGGAGGTAACCTGTGGAAGAAACTGTTGTCCAAGGGTAAAAGAGCACAAATTTCCAAATGGAAAAACTCCCTCTTTAGCCTCAACAAGCAAATTAGATCACTAGTGAAAACCTCCAAAGCCAATTATGAATCAAAACTAGCCTCCAAAACAAAGGCTAACCATAAAGCCTTTTTCCAGTTACATCAGAAACCTCCATGGCAAAGCCCAGGTTTGTTCTGAATTAGTTCTTAACGTTGCCACTTGCACTGATCCTGTTGACTTAGCCAACCTGCTAGCAGATAGGTTCAGTGCAAACTTCATCCCCCTGTCCCCCCTAAAGGCCCATTCAACATCTCTGATACTTGCCCTGCACCTCACATCTTTGTAGATCAAATGTTAAAGGCCCTATCCAAGGCAAAGAATGCAGCTTCTGTGAGACCTGATAGTATCCCAGGCTATATTCTGCAACATCTCCAGCAAGAACTAGCCCTGCCATTGAGCACCCTATTCAACCATATCCTAAGTACAGACTTCATTCCAGCAGAGTGGAGAACTACCATTGTCATCATCACATCATTTGCACAAAGGTGGTGCCACTACTAACCCTGGTAACTATCACCCCATTAGCTTGACAAGTCTGATCTGTAAGGTCATGGAGCGTATTATTATGGTTCTCATAAACAAGGACATAGGCAATCTCCAACACTTGACCCCACCCAGTTCAGATTCGTCAAGCACAGATTTTGCCTATTGAACCTGGTTGACTTTTTTGAGACTGTCACCAAGGCACTGGATGAGGGAAAGTCAGTATATACAGCTCACCTTGACTTGGCCAAAGCCTTTGACACAATCTCCCACTCAGGCATCATTGAAAAGCTAGCATAACTTGGCATAAATCCCTATCTCAACAGATGGGTGGCCAACTGGCTCACTGATAGGACCCACAAGGTCAAAATAGGTGCCACTACCTCTGATAGCAGACCTGTCTCTAGTCGTCTCCCTCGGGGGTCTGTCCTGGGACCCCTATTGTTTGGCATCTACTTCTCAGAGGTCCAGGCAAAGACAAAAGACCTGTGGCTGACCAAGTTTGTGGATGATTTTAAGTTGGGTGCTGTCATTGACTCCCCAAATGATGTTAACATACTTCAAGAGGGCCTCATAGCAACAAATGACTGGTGCCAAAGTCATGGCCTTAAGTTAAATGCATAAAAATGTATTATCATACCAGTCAGCAAAAAACATGGCCCCTACTGATTACACATTAGTGGCAACCCTCTAAGCACACAACCTGTGGTAAGAGACCTGGGTACACAAGTTGACAACAATCTCACATTTGACCATCCTGTAGTGGCAGTGGTCAGAAAATCCTTCTACTTAGTTTATCTCATACATAAAGGGATTGCATCCAGAAAAAAGGAGATTATTACCTCTCTGTACTCCTCCCTCATTAGACTAATAATTGAGTACAACTCCCTGTTTGGTATGTACCTCTCCAAATACCTGCACATCTGTAAAAGCCACAGAAATACCTCACAAAGAGAATCCATGGCCTTCAACACCTGTCCTATGTGGACAGGCTCAAATCACTATCACTCTACTCTGTATCATACAGATTGCTCAGAGGTGACCTGTTTCTCACCTATAAGGCAATCTCAGACCCTGCTCTCCTAGAGGTGCTCCATATATCTGTAAGTCTAACTTCTTACATAGTACCCGATTGAAATTCTTAAATCTAATATGTGACATTAACAAAACCTGCTGGAGAGACAGGTTTGTCTCCCAGAGGCTGCCCCATCCCTGGAACAGACTCCCCATACATGTCAAACAAAGTACGTCACTGACCCTCTTCAAGTGCAACCTTCATGAGTGGATAGGTAACCACAAATTTGTTCCAGGGGTTCCACCTGTGTCCCTCTTTGACAGGGGCTACAGGTGCAGATTGTGGTTTCTTTTCTGGGGATAAACTCTTTGCTAGGCTTGTAAGGGCCGCAGAGACATTAGCCTACTAATATCCTATGATCATATGATCCTAAAAGACCGAACAGGGCTTCCATAAGAGGTGAAAGATGGTTGAATGTTTCAAGTGCATTTTGATAAATCAATACAATTTTCATAGAATAATTATTTGCATCTTTTCAGCAGTATATTTTTAAGTAGCAAGGGATATTGCATGGAACGATAAAAGAGTAAGGTATGTGATTCTGAAAGGGAGCTGATTACAAAATGTTTACAGTTTATGCATGCAACTTGCTTTTAGATGATCTGTAACAATAACTTACTGCAGAACTGTGCAAAATCAAACCTGGTCATCCTAGTTATGGTGCTGTGACAGACCATGTCCTTCACATTGATAGAAAGTGTTAATGATCACCTGTTTGAATGAATGCATGCAATTGCTTACGTTTTCACTTAAAAGCAGTTTTCAGACATACTCCATATTCTATAAAACAGTATGCACATGCAGCTGTGACATTACCAGACGCTGTGTGTCTGACAGGAAGTAGTGTAGGGGAGGGAGAGCACTATTTGCCATTGTGCGTCTGACAGGAAGTAGTGTAGGGGAGGGAGGGCACTATTTGCCATTGTGCGTCTGACAGGAAGTAGTGTAGGGGAGGGAGGGCACCATTTACAATTGTGCATCTGACAGAAAGCAGTGTAGGGGTGGGAGGGCAACATTTACACCACCAGTGAAGAAGAATCTTGGGTCTAAATTCCAGAGGCTGACAGAAATGCTTGGTGAAATACACCTTCACATGCAAAACAGAGGGACATACATGAGATTTGTTTATCCTTAAGAATATTAGACTAGAATAAAGCAGAGTAACAAAAATTGAATAATAATAAATATGACTGTTATCTGCTTGTGCATTCAATTAAATGTTTATTTAACAGACTTCTCTTAAAATGCAAGAACAGTTGCAGGGCTGGAGATTAGAATCACAGGCTCAACATTAACTGCAGGAAACATTCTCATGGATTCCATTGCCTCATGCATGACTGGCCTTCTGCATGATGTACAAAGATGTAATCAAGAGTGGAGTGAACAGTTGTCAATACGGCTTTTAAGTTATACATGGGACAGGTCTGCAACAAAATATACAGAAGGACATTTACATATTCCTGTCTCTGTCCATGTGAGAGAAATTGTAGAAATTTCTGAGCATCTTGAATATCACAAGAAGATGGCAGGGGACTGGAGTACTAGCATGTACGTGCCAAAGAAAAAGGTAAAACCAGGAGGAGCTCTAGAAGCAGACAGGTGGGGTGCAGACAGTGCAGTCATAGGATGGTTGATAGACGGCTTGCATGAAGGGAATTTCAGGTGTAACCCAACAAATGCTACTAGATACGCACTGAGGTCATAGAAATGTAACCCCTTCCTATGGCATGTACCTTATCAGTTATTTATATACCTGCAGTGTAACTAGATTGGGTGCAGTGTAGTTGCAAATGGAGACTTGACATGCAGTGTCCAAGATGAAGAAAGATAAAGCCATGACAATAATGGAGATGATCTGGGACTAAGTAGCAAGTAGCCAACTTGGTGTTGGGTGAACTACCAAGGGGAATATGGAAATGAGTGACCACAGCCAATTAAGTGATCGCAGGGAATGTGAGGCAAGTTATCTCACTAAAGTACTGACCTCTAACAGATGCAGGTTCCTTTGCAGCATTGTAGCCAGTATTGTGCATCCCCAACTGGGTGGTTTGAACTCCTCATCTGAATGAGGGTGAAGGCAGGATATATTGGAAATTCCATCCCCTAGCCAGGGCTGTGAAATAGTTCCCAAAACTAGGGGAAATTATAGGTCACCCTTAATTGCTTTCTCAGATTCCCACACCTTCACGTAAGAGTAGCCATTGCACACACAGTAGACCATTGTAAGGCATAAGGTATCAACATTTTTCATGGATGTCAGATTTCTGTTTCATTTTCTCTTTCCAAGTATGACAAAAAATTAGCTGAAAATGCATGGTAGCAGAACTGCTGGGGAGGAAACAAATGAAAATATGAGATTTGTCATTACAACAATTATGTATAAAACATGCTTGCTTCAAGGGTTTGTGCCCACCATAAACAACTCATGAGCTCATTTAAGAAACAACTTTACAGGATGTATTTGCCATACATTACTTTTTTGGAGTAGTTCTAAAAAGACACAGTATAATATGATGGACATAACTGTACTCCTTTTCTGCTAGATTTATGTAATTTAGATGTTTTTTAAGTGAAACACTTGGTTTAGCTAGTCAGTGACAACTTTTTTGTCACTGCTAATACTTGATTAGATCATGGTAACTTTAGGTTATAAATTGATTGCATGAATATCAAACAATTTCTCTCTAGTATGGACAGTATTGGATACAGATGAGTGGCCCCTGTATTGATGAGCCATCAAATAAGTACTTTGTTACAATAATGCATTAACAGAATAACTGATTTTAGTGCAGCAGACAAGTTATTGTGTTCACTAATTTATCTTACACAACATTTGAATGAGAGGGCTCTTTATAAAGGCAACATGTCAGGCATCAGAGAGACAAGCAGAACCAAACAAAAATTCTTAAGTTAGAATAAGTTTTGGAAGGCCATAAACTTAAATACTTTGCAATGATATGTAAAATAAAGAACATGACTGTTTGTAGTTTATTAGAATGTATGCTATATACACATAACACCAGTTATCAAAAGGCACTGCCGATCGTGGCGATGATTGTTTACTTTACACATTTGGGTATCCCTCGACTTTCTGCAAAAGCAAGGGTATAACCCTGTGAAGTCGCAACCTACTGGATGTCATAAGTACCCTGGTAATGTTTGAAATCATAGAAAGTGCAAGAGGTTTTTCATGAATACATTCTTTCACCAGTATGCAGGCATCTGTCACTGCCCAGTTTTCTAATCCCCCTAAAATGCAATGTAGTACAAAATGTCCATGTAGTATCAAGTAATGTGGTACAAAATGTCCACAAACTATAAGCATAGCATTTCTGTTTAAATGCAGAAGCGGTGCCATCAGCCTTTAGGAGTGTCACATGGAATATATGAATAAGCCACACCCCCTTCACCACATAGAAGGTATCCAGAGAGCTACACTTTTTTATAACAAAGCCAACACTTACCACTGGCCATTAGCACTGTAAATAGAAATGCATCCTGTGTACTGGAAGAATAAATAAAGTAAATATCTGCCAGTGAAATCGGATTTATTCAGGTAATGAAGACATAGAGAGAATAATTAAAGGAGCATGTGTCTTGTGGAGATATAACAGGTCTGATATTTTATTTATCTTGCATTAGATCAAAGACAAATATTTGAAGTGAATTGAGGAAGCTGAGGTTACATGCATTGTTAAGAAATGAAGTATTGTAATTGCCTGAATGATTCTTGCGTGCTTTTCATATGTCATCAACCATAACACATTAGATATCCTCCTTAGCCACTGAAGCGTGGACTTGCAAGGACTGACTGCAGGGAAGGCAATTAGTACATTGAGCAAGTGCATGGACTCAGCTCTGATAGTTTGCCAGCAAATTTCTTACATCTTCTAGGAAGAATGTATTAAGGAATGTGTCTGTTTACTATCATCAGCGATGGTGTGATCTCTCTGGAGAGAAACCAGACATGATCCTGTCCACATTCCCACATTTTCTCTGCATTAGAACTAATTCTGATGCAATGCACTAAAAGTGTAACACCTGTAATTGCATGGCTTCAACAAGAAGAGATGTGAGAACTGTTTTACTTTAAAATAATTAGTTGTTTTCTGTTCTCTGGTGTTCAAACTAAGTTCAGTATAAAGTTATATAATTATTCTCTCTATTCTCTCTATTACAAAGAACTCTTCAGTTCAAAATATTGCTTAATATTAATATTTTTTGCATATTGTCTAGAACAGGCATTAATAAACGCATATTGATAAAAAGAAACAGAAATGTGGCCTTAAGTATATAATCCCTTTTTTATTTGAAGGTGACATAATACCCTCCCACACTACTCACAAAATAACACATTGCGGTATGGGGATCATTGGTTCACTGGTTCTAATATTCTTTCAAACTCTTTAAGTCTTGTCAAGTGCATTCTGTTATATGCAAATTTAAAATTATTTTTCCTTCTGTGTTGACACTCATTGAATTGTGGCTTTTAGTTCTACAGGTAATACATCTTAGTATGCAAAACTGAATGCAGTTTTCAACAAGTTCAGGGCTACAAACAAAAGTAATAACTTGCACTCTCCCTAATAAGTCTCCAGCTCTATTGTCTAGAACTATGGTTACATCTAAATACTACTGACATTACTGACTTAGAAGACTAACAGAACAAGAGAACATTAAGTGCTGTGGAATAATATTATTCACTTAATATGCTTTGGAAGAATAAGTTTATAGTTTTAAAGTCTGCCACTCCTTAATGACATTAACACATACCCTGGGATTCAATAAACTCCATGTAGACTGTGAATGAAGCCTACATGGAGTTTACATGTGTCTGCGGTGCTGCGCAGTGAGCACTAGCACACACCAACATGCAATGCATTTTCATGATGCATACCAAATCTAAGCGAGGTTTTTTGGCTGGCAACAGTGTTGCCAACCAGGAAACTATCACGGAGAACAGTCCTGCTTAAAGCCATGCACTTACGGTCTGTGGTACTGGGCAGAATGCCACAATGATCACCAAGAGATCACAGACAGCTCTCAGTCTCTTGGTTCAACACATCTGCACAGAGGCCAGCATAATGCAGGGACAATCACCCAGAAATAGGGACATAGTTGACATAAATGCCTTATAGAAATGTGTAGAAGTACATGATCCGAAGGATTTGAAATATGAAACTCAAACATACATCTAACCTCTTAGAACAAGAAATTGAGACAAAGCCATAAATAATGGGGTAACAAAGGCCCAAAATAGGGGCAGATTTATAATATTGCTCTTACAAACTCAGGAAGTTGATAGAATAGGTTGATAGGTTTTACATTAGCATGACTTTTCTGAAGAGCATGAAGTATGAAACTGAAATGTCTGTCATTATTTTCTGATTTCTATCCACAATGACATGCCAATGATTTGCCAGAAAACCAACATTATATGAGGAAAGAATGAAAGATAGACAAAAATCTGAACAGTTGAAAGGTATAAACTCAAATGTATGTAATACAGAGTCACATAAATCTTGAATCATCCCAGTGATATGGCAGAAAGCCACACATTTGATAAGGAACACGGCTGGACATCCTGTGAATATCTGGACAGTTGAAAGGTATGAATGTTCAGTACATGGTCCAAACACAGTAAAGGCCAGTGCATCTACAGTGGAGAGTATTGTGATATCCCATTCCTCTCATACTGTACAGAAGCTGTGTAAATGATCTGTAATGGTACATACACTGCCATCTACAATAAACACTCAGGAGAAGTGTGTGCATTGAATAGGGACACACAGATGAATTGTAAGAATGAACACAGGGAAACAGGACAGGTGAAACAACCTAGTGTACAGCAAATGAGGACATGTCAATGGCAGATGGTTGTAGCAACAACACCAATCACATATCTATATGGTACAGTAGGGACTATACAGTGAAAATGTGTTTTATGTGACTAACACAAGGTAACATAACAATGGGGAGGATGTCAGTGTGAGATAAGCATCCTTACATGAATAACGCGGAGAACATCTATCAGGGATCTGATGTATAGCCTGAATATGAGTGTAACTTCAGCAGAGCTCTCCAGCAAGTGGGGCACAGGTAAAGGCTCATGGAAAACATTGAAAGAAACAACTACAGTCATGGACAATATCACTGTAATACCACAAGTAATCTCATGCCTCTGACATGACATATGTGATTTAGAGTGAAGGAAGATGATTCTGTACAAAGACACTTGAACAACTATTATGATACATCCACACTCTATGAGAGTGACCATGCACACTGTTCTGACACTGTAACATCTGCTGGAGGTGTTAGGAGGGACACTGCTATACCTGTAGGCAGCATTATGAGTAATACAGGCTAGTTGACCAGTGTGCATGGCATATATATATATATATGTATATATATATATATATATATATATATATATATATATATATATATGTGTGTGTGTGTGTGTGTGTGTGTGTGTATATGTATGGTACAATCCATACTGTCATGAATGATATCCATACCATTAATGTTGTCAAACACCTATGTTTGTAGTGTGTGCATCAGCAGAACAGGCAACATACATGCATCTGCTGTAACAACTTGATTGGTGTTTCACACCATCAAGCAGTCAAGTATATGCCACAAAAAGAATATCTAGGTATGGCCAATAAGCTGTGTAACAGCTCACTGTGACAAAGGTGGTAAAGTTCAGTTACACATCACTGGAAGCTGTATAGAGAGGTACGTGAAGAAGGGTGCATTGTACTCAGTTACTGATATGATGGAGGCTAGGAACTATGATGATATTATGGCCTCTGATGTGGATGTCCTTCACATACTTAGCATTTGTGTTAAATTCATGGGAGTAGTCACAACATACCATCTACCCCATAGCACAGGTCACATTATAAGGTGTGATGTCCACAATATACTTGTGTGTTTGTTTTTCTGACTTGACAAATCCCCCCCCCCACCATGTTTTCTTGTCATTGCAGGTGTTGCCATGGCTATGGCAGCAATCTTTGGTATATGTTGATACTGTCTGTATTATACTAATTTCACAGTTAAAGTCAATGATTTCCCACAAGCTGTAGCCCTTCAGACAGCTGTTTGGACACAGGATGTGTGTGCTTTCTGTGATATCCATCCCTTAAAAAATGGACAGGAAAAGTCCTAGCAAACAGCCCTGATATATAGACCTGATCACTGGACCTGAGATATAGGTCATCACATATTTCAGCTTAGTGAGATGCCATGTATGTGATACACTGGTTTACCTACTTGGTGATACCACTTTTATGGCTGCATCTGACAGTGTAGATTGAATACTCAGTGTGTATTTGTGTCAAATGCCTTGACCTGGTCAAGTTCCACAAGATGATACTGTTGTCATCATGCAGGCACAATGGGGTTCTTATCAGATAGTCGAACTTCTGCAAGTACGAACCTCATATGGTCAAGGCCATATGTTTGAATTTGCAGAAGTTCAAGCGTTTCAACAGAAATTTCCGTAATGGGAGATTTCCATTTTGTTCAATTTGGTGCGATCTCAGAGTTGGTATATTTAAGTAGTGGGGGGGCACAGCCCTCCACATGGAGGGTGCAGGGGGGATTTCCCCCTGCTTACAACAGTTTATTGTGTTTTGTTTTCTTTTTTTTTTGTTTTTTTATCCATAGTCAAAGTTTTTAACTTCAAACAGAATGGTTCGAACATTCCATGTTCGAAGTTATTAAAATTCGACTATGTGATATAGACCCAACTCAATGACCTCTTTAAGGACATCTATCAGATGTAACAGACATGATGTGACATTAACAAATGACACAAGTCTGTTGCATACGGACGGAATATTACTAGTGTCCATTTAGAAGAGGTCCATGATGACGTGTTCATCTGCCTCACATGCATCGGGTGCTGTCCCTACAACTCAGATGGATGCACATTGATGTACACCCTTTTACTGGAACATAGCCTGTGTGGAAGGGGTTTTGAATTGTGTATTCAACCATATTAGGAAGGTGTATGTGCTGAGTCACACCATAGGTGATCTGTGACATTGTCACAAACCCATTGATTCCATGTGATAGGCCTGCATGAAGGTAAGCCAGTGCATACTGCCTATCATGATCTGGCATAGGGTTTGGACACAATCACCCCATGTAGGTATGATTCAGAAACTCTCCCAGCTGGGAAATAACTTTACATCACTAGATGGGTAAACTGTTGGCTCACTGACAGAACACATACTGTGAAAGTTGGTGAATCAACCTGTACCAATAGAGCTGTCACCATTGACAAACCCCTGGGGTCTGTGTTTGACCCTTTACTGTTTGGTCTCTAATTCTTGACAGTTCAGGCTAAAGCATATGGCCTTTGGCTTGCCAAGTTTGCTGATTCATGCATATTGGGTACAATCGAGTCCTCCTCCTCACGTAAAGGAGTTTTGCGCTATGAAATGACATAAAAGCTCAACATACGGGGTCGGGTCTGGATTTAAACCTGGCCTTCTTCAGTGTATTACAGTAGAGCCAATCATAGAATGCTTTTTTATAATCCAAAGTCATGTGATTGGTTAAACAAAAGATGTCATGCTCATAAATATTTAGCAAAATTGTATATCTTCCAAATATATTAAATATATTAAATAAATTAAATAACCCACAGTGGTTTATAAACATTCATTTTTAGATCAGTTTTTTTTGCCAGCCCCACCTTATTGTTCTATCGCCAATAATTTTATCAATAACTGTAAAATGAAATTGTGCCCACATCTAATGTCACTCAAAATTCCGATACCTGTAAACTAAACGGGGTCGAGAAGTCTGCCAACATAAAATGAGTGATGCTTATAAACATATATATAACATACTTATTTTATTTGCATATTTTTTATAACTATTATTATTATATGCTATTTGGTTATATATTTGTTTTATTTTCTACTGTTATATTATTTATTTATTTATTACTGGTTATATATTTTAAGATATATAATTTCAATAAATATTTATGATATTGACACATCTTTGTTCTTTTAATCCAATCACATGACTTCTTGGATTATATAAAGCATTCTCAAGATTGGCCTCTACTGTAATAAGGGGAAGAAGGCCAGGCTTCAACACCGGCCAATTTAGTATGCTTTTTAGTTTAGTGTTTAGTTTATTATTAAACTACTTTTTTTTCAGCAGTCCACAGTTGCTGCTGCTTTTTGTTTTTTACAATCGAATCCACCAATGATGATAACATACTACAGGAGAAGCTAACACAGATGAATGATTGGTGCAAAATCCAGACAATCTACAAATAAATGTAGAATTGTGTCTTTATGTCGTCCTTCTGAAAAGTGGAAGTTCATGTTATTTACAGCATTGACAACAGTCCTGTCATTCTGAAACCCAGTGATGCAGGCACTGGAAACACATGTCAATAGCAATCTGAATTTTGACCAGCAAGTTTTTCACTGGCATTGAAAGCCTGTGTTGTGCACATCATACATCATGCCATCATGTTCAGATCTTACGGGTGTATGACAGCACTGTACTGAAACCTCATCAGAACACTAATAGTGTATAATACTCTCTTTTGCATGTACCTCAACAGATACATGCAGCAGCTGGACAGACCACAGGGCCTTCTCATCAAGAAAACACAAGGCCTACAAACAATGCCATGATGTATGTGGATAGACTGAAAGCCATGTCACTGTAATCTGTATCATATAGGAGGAGGTGTCTTCTGCCTGGCCACCAGGCCAGTCTCTGACCCGGCCCTGGTGGGAATAGTGCATATCCACAGAACTGATAGAGCTGATGAGTGTCTGTTGAGGGGAATATGGTAATAACACTGTCCCACATGCTGGTGTAAAATGCTTTATGTAATGTCAAGCAAGAGTGCACACATACACATACACACACACACACACACACACACACACACACACACACACACACACACACACACACACACACACACACACACACACACACACACACCAGTTGCCTGCAGTGAGACTAGAGCCTAAGTACACAGACTACAGAACTCAGTACTTTACACAAGCACCACAGCACAAGTCAGACTTTCACAAGTGTGCAAGTCAACATATAGTGGATGACATCAGCGGGCCATGTGGAAGAGCAGATGTCGGGAGGCCTGCATAAGTTCATAGCTTTATAGGTTCATAGGAGGTTACCAGCCTAATGGCCCAAGGGTGTTTACAAGCCTAGCTGTGCAAAAACACAAGTACCCTTATTGAGCATAGTTAGATGATCATTGTTAGTAGAGTGATTTTTTGAGCAGCAACAACTGGCCCTGTCCATGAGGGACATAGGTGCCAACCCAGGGGTGACTTTACAATCACCCATCCAGTTGTCAACATTGCACTTGAACAGGGTCATTTGAGGAGCACTGCTTCACATGCAGTGGAAGGCTATTACAGAGTACGGCCAATCACTGGGGAATATATCTGTCTCCCCAGCTTGTTCTGTTTATGTCACAGGCTAGGTTGTGAACCTTGGAGCAAGTTATTCTTGTCCTATTTCATTGTTAGATGTCCTGCATTTCCAGTAGTGCAGGGTCTGAGACGGCACTGTAAGCCAGGCATAGGTCACTTCTCAGCAGCCTGCATGATACTGAGTACACTGACAGGTCTATTAGTCTTTCCATGTATGTTGTGTTCTGGAGGCCCTGGAGTCTCCCATTCACAAATGTCTGTGTTTTCTCCACTTGCTGCAGGTGTCTGGTGAGGTATAGACATAAGGGAGCATTGTACTCAATTAGTGGTCTGATAAGGGTAGGGTACAGCAGAGCTATGGTCTCCCTGGTCCTGAATGTGATGTCCATATTTATGAGGTACACAATGCAGAATGTGTGTCTCACCACTACAGACACATAGTCATTAAAGTGTAGATTGCCATCAACATGTGTTCCCAAGTTTCACAATACTGTGTTTGAGCTTAGAGGGATGCTATGTCTTTCATAATTAGCAGGGGTACTTCATTGCCAAAGGGGACAATGTGGCATTGTTTGTTTTAATATTCAGTCCATGAGATTGGCACCTATCATTGGTCTCTGTCACCCGCTTGTGTAATATGTTACCATCATCGGGGGATTCTATATGAGTTCATCTATTTAACAGTCATCTGCAAACTTGGTAAAGCAAAGGCCATCACCATTGCCTGGGCTTCATAGGAACAGTTTGCAAACAGTTGAGGAACCAGCACATATCCTTATGGTATTCCACTGGAAAGTGGGCTAGTGGTGGAGGTGCAGTCCCCGACTTTGACAGTGTATGTTCTGCCTGTGAGGCATCTGGCTATCCATCTAGAAATGTATGGCTTAATTCCCAGATGGGAGATTTATACTATGAATGGGGGATAGTGTCAAACACCTTGGATAACTTAACATAAGCAGTATATCCTGTCATCCCTCATCCAGCTCACTAGGTTTAATAACCAAGATCTACCCTCAACAAAAACAAAAATGGGTCAGGCCAAGTGTGTTGAGGGTCACCTATGTCCCTGTGGATAAGGTGCATGCTGATTGCTTCCCTAGCCTTGTAGATAAGGATTTTTAGTCTTATGGGTTAATAGCTGTAGTTCTACATGTTACCAGATTGATGTGCATTGCATATCACACAACACTGGATATTACTTCCTGTAGTGTAGTGATATAAGTGTGGCAAAATTACTGAGACACCAGGGTTATTGTGCTTCAGGTGTGGCAACACATGTCTGTATTGTAAATATGTGACATATTTTTAGATAGGTCCTTTAGTTTATAATATGTCTACATGTAAATTCATGTCATAGACAGGAAATGACAGTATTTACTTTTCTATAGCGGGGAGAGCAGCGGATTTGCACAACAGTTGGCAAAGTGTATACACATGAGAGATACATATGTTTGCATATAGCTAAGTATTGTGCAAACATGAGTCACAGTGCTACAGTCTGACAGTTAGTACTGAGTCTGTGCAACACACCTGCTGTTTAACTGACTCTGTGGCAATGCATGTTAATGCACTAATACATTCTTTTTTGGGGCCTAGATTTTATTGGGTTCGAATCCAGGTCTATATAATATGTGTGACTGTGTGTTGTCATATCACAGAGGGGTTAAGCAGCACTACAAGAGGTAACTTCATCATTTTGCCACCGCTCACCATTGCTGTGCATTGGTGCATGATGCATGTCTCTGTGCAAACAAAGAGCCCAAGAAGTGAAGGGATCTATTGCTTTTGCAGCACCTTATGTGTGTTGTGTGTGATTCTATTTTTTGTCCAGATTAAAAGTACTTAAATGGGGTAGATAGGAAAGTGGTGAAATTGGGAGCAACCAGGGGGAAGAACAAAGGGAAAGCAGTACAGAAATATGCAGGAGGGAGGTAGGAAAGACCCATAGCTATCCATTTCTTTAAGAGTGTAAACTGAAAACATGTGCAGAATATTAAACTTGGACTGTTGCCTCCAGAGGGAAGGTTGGCCATAACACAATCATGTTGAATAACCAATTGGACCAAATCAAGTGTGTCAAGAAGACACATGTGAGAGATGGAGATCTATGTATGGGATGATTTTTTATTTTTTTTGGACAGGTGTTCATTTATTTTTTACTTGAAAGAGAAAGGAATGTTGGGAAAGTGATGTAGACATGTCTGGGTCAGGTAAGTTGTGTAGGTGAGGAAGCAATTGTAGACCGACAAGACAAACAAGACATGAGACAGGGATGGTGACGGACACAAAAGTTTGGGGAACACCATGATTGGGGTGAGGGTGAGGACAGCCCAGGTCCAAGTCCATCAAGTTTGGAGAAAGTGAAAATAGAGTCCTCACCCACTGGACTGTCATCACTGCCACCTCATTCCACAGGTGGTTTGAGTGTTTGACACCTCCTACTCCTTGTAGTATGCAATATGAGAGAGAGCATGCTTTCCAGCCAGTGTATGCATGCACCAGTAATGCGACTCATGATGGTACAAACAATCCCTGGCAACTTGCTGTGGGTGATGAAATCACTACCTCCACGACTGTTCTCAGAGGGTACTGCTAGACCAGCCTCTGGGGAAGTACCACCTGAGAGTGCGGGTAGTGCATGGGCAGCAGAGGCAGTGTTGCCAGGTTGTATCCCAGATGTGCTAGGCATCAGTGCTTCAGCTGGGGGAGCAGGCAGGCTGATTCAATGGGGCTAGCCTACATCGCTGTGCTGTAGATCATTTGGTGATGTGGTATACATGGATGACATGGACACATTTTGATGACACATAATAAAAATAAAAAAATAAACAAAATAAAATAAAAATAAAATAAAAAATATTTTTAACAATAAAATGAAATAAACTAAAATAAAATAGTAATAAAATTAAAAATATATATATTTTTAAAAATAAAAAAAAGAGAGATACAGGTTGGGGTGAGAGAAAAAAGAGATAAGATTAGTACCATCATATGTGGCACACAGTGTATTAATACAATTATACAACTCTATTATCTTAAGTTTTACATTTAAGTCTTCCTTCGAACAGATACACACTATACTACAAATTGCTGCAAATAATCCTTGAAATGTGCATATATTGCACATATGTGTGTTCCAGTTATACAGATTGTTGTTTACAGCAGGGCATTTCTGCCACTGTTATAGAGGTTTTAATTTATTGTAAATATTACTGAAGAAATAACAGTATGGTATAGTTGTGAATTGTGGTATTTGAATCCACAACCTCTGACTAAAGTCTAATATTGGACTTTTACAATTGGTTTGCACTACAGACTACTGCATGCATACTTGCATTTCCAGTTGGGATATAAATGTTCAGTTTGATACAACTCTATAAAATACCAAAAAGCTATCTTTAACTTTTAATGCTACAATAACACTTCTGTTCTGCTGCATACATACCATTTACTCCTCTCAGTCTCTCCAGTCTAGTCTTGTGGGTCCATCCATTGAACTCCAGATCACTGCCAGCTGGGGAAAAAAAACTGAAAAGACCAAAAAACCATTGCGCATACCAGTCTTGCCTATATTCAGCTTTCTAAGTCTTAGAAGTACTCTCTGTAGTTGATATTTGCACAGATGTGGGATGTCATCAGTCTTAAATTCCTCAATCCAAAGGTTAAGAGTATCCCTCTTCCTTTTCTGTAGGTCATTAAAATAATGCCTGTGTTGCTCTACAGTGCACTGGATACAAGCTGCACTGGAAGCAGCCTCAGCTAAACTATCCCATGCCTCAGACTTGTACTTGGAGCCAGAACAGTCCCCTGGCAGAAGCCTTTGGCTGTGGTACTTTACTAGAAGTGCAATGAATATTCTGAACTCCTGTGCACCCAGCTCTGTGCCGTAAATCTGGCAACTTCCCCACTAGCACCTGCCATGTCTATCTACCAGTGGATCTAGAGCAATGAAAACTGATGCTTTCCCGCCATTTCTTGTTATCACATTTACTGGAGTGTGCAAAACCGAGCAACACATTTGTGTGATGGTGAGCACAAAGCAGCAATGCCAAGCAGTGAGAAATGAGAAAATTCACTTTTGCACTGTGGGATTCAAACCTAGGCATAAGGGGCAAAAAATTTACTTCTAGAGTGTTGATTTTCCATCTTTGTCACAGAAGAAGTGCTGCTCAGACATAGTCAGGAATCATACATAAATACAGGTAACAGTATGAGCTGTTACATGTTATGTGTGTGACCTGACTGGGTTATTGGATATAAGGGCAGTTGTGTATGTGTCTTATACAAATGTGAAGGCCGTGTAAGTCCAAATAGCAGAATTATACTTAAAGAAATATAGTACAGAGTATACCCTCAGTCATACAGCTGATAATACATAAGTAAATAGATAAATAACACAGTAATAGTGTGTCATCCCTCATACATATAATTAATATCAGTTTCATTATCTAAAGTGTTATAACTGAGAATGAATATAATGGGAAGTGGAGCAACAGTAATAGTGTATGGAATACCCTGTACTAGAACCCAGATCCATGTGTATGGCAGTCCGACACTTACACATGGTGCCACAAGTCAGCTGATTTAACACCTATTCATGTTTCACTTCATTGATATAAACTGCAATGTCACAACAGTAAAGGAAAGGTTGCACTCCCTGTACTAGAACCCAGAACCACATGTATTCCAGCCCTATACTTACACCTGCTGCTACAGAACAATTTATATGACGTACCACAATTTACTAATCATTCTTAAAATCTCTGTGTTAACTGCCATACAGTGTCACTTAGTGGGTTTGGGACATGCCCAACAGAATTAATTGAATGCATCTGATTTCTTTTTCTGGCTGTGTAGGTCCTGTCTACTTCCTGGGTAGTCCAGGTGCACACTGTCACACTTCAAGCAAATGAGATAAGCACAGCTATACCTGCCATTAATTTCCTCCATTCCAGTGGTTGAGCTAAGTGCAGTTTTGTGCAAGCAATGCCCCCCCCCCAAAAAAAAAAAAAAACAAGACAGAAAAGGAAATAAAAGGGACTAGTAGTTGAAATGAGGAAAACTCAGTATATGACATACACAATAGAAAATGATGGCTCACATGAGATATGTCTACATAGATCTGGATTTGAACTCTCACTCCAATGAACCTACAGAACACAGGACGAATGCCTTATCCCTCTGCCACACAGTTTTCCAGCAAGGACCTGAAATCATTCTGCACACAACCAACTGCAATGTCATCTACAGTAATATGAAACAATACACCTGTTACTAGTGCATTTATTATTTTTGGATGTAGTGCACTTAGTGATCACGCAACCTGTTTAATTAATCCATAGTCTGGTGACAAATATACAGCTCTGTCTTACCTCTCTGTGCTTGTTGGTCATTATTTAGTTATCTGACCAATAATCTAGTCTGTAAGCCATTCTATATCATTGGCCTTAAAATGTGTCAGGATATTAACTGGAAATAATATCATATTCAGTTGCCAACAAATGAAGGGCAGGTTGGATGTTAAGGAACACAACCTGTGAATCATGTGCTGCTTACTCATATTTCCAACCTTTTCATCTAGCACTTGTGTAGATCTAACCTGCCAGACCCATTGGATGTAAGACAGCCTGCATTGCTGTCATGTTTTCTTTCTCCCAACCAGCAATCATTCTCAGTTGCAATCCCTAAAAACAAACACTGAGGGACTGCCTATGCTATGTTTACATCACCAACACAAATGCAAGTATTTGGGATTCAGCAATTCTATTCAGTTTGTATCTCATTTGCATCTTCACCATGCTAGCAGCCCTGAAAATATACAGTTATAAAAAGGCATCCATGTAGCTAGGTAAACTGATGGTGAAGAGACTTGTTGATGCGGAGAAGACTGAACATATACTATTTCTTCGGGATATATCTGCACAGAGGATTATTGAACTTCAGAAGGTATGCTTGCATTTTGTCAACTACATGCAGCATATGCTGGAAAAAATCTGAAGCAAAGGCTAGTATATTTTTATCTTTATGCATTACTTAAAAGCAAACCAATGTCATGGGCATGTTTGTCAAGGCATTTCACAGGTAACATGATTGCCAATACCTTAAAATGGAATGCTCTATGATACATTTGTACAACTATTTCAGGGACAGTTCCTTTGATAGCATGTTTAGCATTTCATAGATGGTTTGTTAGCAAAATGTGTCATTTGCCTGTTCTTTTGGGGGCAGCAAAGATGAGTTACTGTCATAGGGCAAACAAGGATATGTTACTATTGTTACTCGCTTTTTTTGCATTCAGACTGTTGTTTGCATTTCATATCTCTAGATGGTTTTATTTTTCTCCAGTGGGTAATACTCAGAGGCTACCTTTACTGTTTAATCTGGGAACAGTTATTTTGTGGTTATGAGATACTTATGTGTATTATCCTTCTGTTGTCTTTTAGCATACCTGGGAGTATAGCACCCAGGTGTGTCAATCCTCGGAGACCCCTCTTCACTGATGCTGAGAATCAGGTGATAGTGGATGCCTTTAGGCAACATGTTGCCTTTCTGCTTGAAAGAGGACAGGACATATGGCATGCAAGATGCAGATTTGTCACCAGATTGTTGATGATGTGAATGCTGTGGCCACAGGTGCACCACAGGGCCACTGGCATGATCACATCTGCATGGAGGAGAGCAGCTGCAGTGAGTAGTGACCAGATGTTTTCTTGTGTGGGCCTGCTATGGAACCACCACTAATTATGAATGAAGAGTTCCTGGACACTGTCAGGGACCCAGACAGCTCCCAGCAGAGTGCAGAACAGCATGTACTGGATGTCAGTGCTACAGTATCAGGGACTGCAAGCATATCCCAGGAGGAGCTTCCAGGTAGGCTTTATTTTCTCAACAGATGAATACTGTTGTATAGTAAAACAATTGAAATCAATTAGTTACTTCTGTGTCACAATTTGTTTTTTGGTGGGGATTGAAGAGATCTACAGTTAACAACACATTCTCATTGATTTGCTTAGGTTGGAGTTGTCAGCTAAGTTCTGGTTGAGAGTATAGTTAATGGACATATATGGGGTGAAAGTATTATCCCCTGTGTTATTGTTAATTGTGATGATGTTGCCCTTACCTTTTGCTTAACTTCTTCCAGGACCATCTGGCTTGCAGTGGAGAATATCATCTGCAGCTGGTAAGCCAAACATTTTTTATGTCAATACTGCTGAGCAATTTAAATATTTTAGTGTGTGATGTTGATGCCAGGCTGTGTGCATTGCTGCACTGGCTTTAATAGTGGCACCACTGTTAGTTTGTTAGCATATACTGGAGTAAAGTAGTGTCGATATTAATTTTTCCTGTGTTTGTTGCTTTTCATCACGGGTGATCATGACAGTGTAAGTGTGGGACCTCTGCCACCTGATGTCAGTGTATCATCAGACTCTGATGATGATGGTGGCCAAACAGAGGCAGAGTCGGGGGGGTGCAGATGTTGAATCTGACACTGAGGTTGACATACAGCCATTCCCTGCAATTCCATTGGACACAGCCAGTAGGCCTATGCCTACCCATTCCAGTGACCCCACAGCTATTGGACAGGTGAAGAGCGAGACAATCAATCAGGGAAATGTGGTTACTGTGGCTTCAGTGCCTATTGACTCTGGCCATACTGAGGAACCTCTGTGGATGTTCCAGTTGTTGGTTATGCCCAGTTAGTTACATACCAAAAGGGGGCATTCTACTGAATGATAGGTCTGATGAATGCTGAATACAGTGGAACAATGACTTCCTTGGACTTAGATGCCATACCTTTGTTTATAAGTTGCACAACTTAGAATGATTTAAAAAAAATCAAATGATTTTAAAAATGGACCTGTTTTCACCTGGTCCTATAGTGACAGTCACTTTAAAAAGAAGGAGAAGGAGCCACAACAGATGAATAAAATGGAACAATCTGCTTCATAGCATTCACAACACCAATGCGTGGTTATAGACCCAAATATTGTGACTGCCTTGGATCCTTTGGACTACCCTATACTATGGCAGAAGCCATTACCACTACCCCATCAACACAAATGGAGGAACAGTCACAGCAGTTGAGGATGTGTAAAAGGAAGGAATGTGAACCAGGTTCTACTTACAAGCAGCTCTTCCAGAATGTAAATGGACAAAATAGACATAATGAAACTGAAATAACAGTTTGGTCTTTAGCTTGTCAGATTACTCGTTAACACAGAATGAGCGTGCAGTTCTAAGTAAATGACTTACCTTTATACCAGCAGGTTCAGTAGATACTTCATAAACTTGATCAGAGTTAAAATTGTTCACCAGACAGATGAATTTGAAACTAATTTTTGGTAGAAAGAGTGATTCAGCTGCCTGCCTGATGGAGAAAGTGAGTGCGTTTGTATTAGTAAGTAATCCATTAATCTCTACATTTGAGGCTGCCTGTGAAAATGAAATATATGAATTGTATAAAGTAAAACAGAGAAATGCATGTATTAATTTATGCAATGAGCAAATAAATCCAATGAAATCATTAACTGATAGTAAAGGTATTGTAATTACAATGATAAGGTAGGTAGAGAAATTTCATGAAGAGATGTTATGAAAATAATAAATGAGGTGAATTTAGCCGTTTTCAATATTCACTTGAATGATGAAATAACATTAGATATACTTGAATATATGTGACTATCTGCACACAACATCATCTAAAATACATATAATATACAGTGTATGAAAAATTCATAAATTGCTATTAAGTCCAACCATGCAACCTTTTGTTTCTGCAAGAGGGTTGGTGACTGAGCCAATTGCAAAGTATTTAGAAGTAAAATTGAAAGCAACCATAGAAACAAAAATAGTTTTACAAAAGATTCAATTCATCTGATTTTCTACATCAGCTCTATATATGGCTGACTGAGACAAATGTTAAGGGTTGCTATTTTGTGACATTAGATCATGATTCTTTATTTACATCTATACCTAATGATTCAGGAACAATCTGTTAGAAATTATGCTACATCAACTACATCATCAGCAGGCATGGATATTAATGTAGTAAGTGATTTGCTTCATACTGTGTTGACTAATACCATCTTTATATTACAAAATAAATATAAATGTGAAAAGGGTGGTCATGTAGCCAATACTTATGCTAATATGGTGTTGAACATATGGAAGAATGAATATATTTTTTCAAAAGATAAAAATCAGTTTTGTAAACAAGTATTTTTTGTTGACTCATATATCTTTGTTTTAGATAACATTTTTTCTGGTAACTGGGATTTATAATCCAGCATCAATTTCTTTTGCTATCTGCACAGTTTTATTAATTTTATGTGTGGTTTATGTATCAAATGTATGTTGTCAATTAACTGCAGTAAGACATATAGCAATAAAGATATATACATATATATTGTTAACTGTAGGCCTGAGAACACTGATTAAGTGACATTCTCATAGATGCATTAGGGAAATGATGATTAAGTGCATTAAACCTTGGGCTGCAAGATGAAGGTAATTTTCAGCTCATAGCCTTCATCTACTGCATTGAAGTACCGCAAGTCTGTCTTTCCTGGTTATTGCATAAAACTGATATTATTACAATTAGTCTGGGTCACGGCTGAAAAGCATTTGTTTAGTCACTTATGCTAGCCAGTTGACGAGTTAAAAAATACATTATTTGGCTGTTTACCCCTACAAACTACTCATTGTCTGGCTGTGGCTCATCTTATAGGGGATAAGATATAATTACTGTGTTGTTCTCATCCTGCTTTTGGATATATATTAGTTCCACTTCATCACATGACTGAGCTCAATTTTCACTTTTTGCCACATTTAGCAATATTTAATATCTATGCATTATTTCTCATTTTTAAAGTTTCTATATTTGCCTCATCTTTATCTTTTACTACTAAATCAAACTTGCACTTCCTTCCTCAGAATCATCACTGTAGCCAAACTCACTTCTAAATTTATTCTCTTACCAAATCTGTCATTAACTTTCTCTCAGCTTCCTTGTTGTACAACATCGTCTCCTCCTCAACACCCCATTTATAGCTAGCTACTAACCAATCCCACACAGCTCTTGAAAGTAGGGGGCAAGCTCTCAGTGATCCTGCCCATCTATCCTGCCTCTTGCTCATATCAAAAAAATCCCTTTTTATAGATTCCCACTGATATTATCTTTTCCATAAAGACATCATTCCCATTAGCTTTTGCCATTCAAACCAAACATTATTTTAAACTCCTGAAAAATCTGTAATCAACTTTCCCCATTGCCTCATACTCAATCATTTGCTGATCTTATGTAAATATACATGCACTCATATTCTTTCTCTGCTCTTAGCCTTCCTTCAGCCATTTTGTTGACTTCTTTATTAGCCCCTCCACCATCAGTTTAAATAATGTCAGTAACAGGTGGTAACTCATCATTCTGTCTTGCCTCTTTAAATCTAATTGACACCTCCAGGTGTTTCTGCAGTTGCATCCTACTAAAAGGTCCAACCATTAAATACTGCTTGTTCATATTTGCAGTAATAATTCCAAAACCATGCTACATACAATGTATAAAATGATTTCATCGTAAAGCTTACACGATTGGAAGTTACAGCTATATTAATATTTGACCTCTGTCTAGTACAGGTAAAGGGATATTAATTGTTGTTCCTATAACATTTATTTATATTGTCATAAATTTCATGTTTTTTTCTAAATATTTCAGCAACCGAATAGCACATAGAGCACAATAGAGCCTCATACGAAAGCTCTGAGCTAAATGAACAAAATGCTGCTGCAGTATGAATGAACCTCAATTATCGCTGAGATATTGTAAGTTGAATACAAAATATTACACACCTAATAGTTACTGTGTTTACTATGACTTATAAAATTCAGTTTAAGACCTAGAATCTAAAGAATACTTACCAGTATAAAAATAGTCTGTGTACTGAAGAGTTTCACATTTACACTTCTTTAGTAACCCCAATGGTTCCAGAGATATCAGCATGTGTTTGAAGTGTGAGGGCATGATTTGATATGATTAAAAAGTTCCAGCCACACCCATTAGAAGTTACAGTGCAAACTTCCAGAGCTCAATAGAAGGGAATGAGTCCACTGGAAAACCACTGCCATGCATTCAATAGCCCCTCTCTTATACTTCAGCATTTTAAGTATGGTTTGGCATGACCATTTAAATTAATGGCCACAACCCGTCACTCTGCTGGATCAAATGCCTTTGGTAGGTAAAATAATGCTTCCACCTCCATTTTCCCAAATGTATAAACAGATAAAATCCAATGTCTGAACTAAATCCCCTTAATTGTTTCTATTAATTCCTCTGCAACAGACCAGTAAACTATGTGGTACCTATGCCATCCCACCTTCATTGAAATCACAATCCCCAATTATTTTGTTATGCCATACTTCCAACATCAGCTAATTCTGATAAATATATATATATATATATATATATATATATATATATATATATATATAAATGGATTCACTTCAGAAGCTCAAAATATTGAAATATCGAATTTCAGTATATCAAGACCAGAAAGCCGCATCCATAAAACCACAAAAAGTCAAAACCACGAAATTCAAAATCTTGCACATCGGAGATTTTGAATTTTGCGATACAGCTGCAGACACACATACACCATTCTCCCCCCACACACACATAACCTCTCTACTACATGAAAGTAGGGGGCAAGCTCCCTTGCACCCCCCATATGGAGGGGGCTGCCCCCCACACCCCCCTTCTTAAATATTCTCACTCCATGGTTGCACTACATACAAGCACACACAAAACACCACCACACAAGCTACATTCTTCTTGCACACACACATCACAGCAACAAAACACACTGACACATACCACAGCCCCTACCCAAAACCCTTAACACACACACATGCACACTTAACTGTATACATAACCACAGGGAAAGTTCGGAAGCGTGAAATTCAAAACCTCCAGTATTCGAGGATTTGAATTTTGCGCTTCTGAACTTTCGCTATTCTCAGAATTCGGCTTTCTGGGCTTGAAATACTGAAATTCGATACTTCAGTATTCCGAGCTTCTGAAGGGAACCCATATATATATATATATATATATATATATATATATATATATATATATATATATATATATATATATATCTAGATAGATATATCATACGTGTCTTGTGTCTTCATGAACTTGGTTTTTAAAGACTGCCTATTAGATAATGAGCTGCTTAGTTATTAAACTTTGTCTAGCTGATTAGTCATTAGTATTACCTTTCCTTGAATGACAACATAAATGTAGGTAAGCCATTTTTTGCAAACACTAGGCATCAACATTTGTCACTGGTGGCCCATGTTCAGGTAGGTCTGTGAGTCACAACATGACCAATGGGAAGGAAATGAGTGTTTTTATTGTCCAACCCTTCGCAAGGGGTGTAAAATGGCAAGATAATGTCCCACTCTTTCTGCTGTATGTCAGTGATGGTGACAGAAGGAGTTTCGGCACTATGAATTTGGAGCATCCTTAGGGAATTAGACTGGCAGAGCTCAACTTGAAAAACTAGCGATACGATACATTGAAACCCTGATGCATTTAATAGAATCCTAAGTTCCTTTATCTGATCTATCCTGAAAAATATTCCACTCAGTGAAGGTGTTCTCATAGGTTCATAGGTAGGGACTAGGCTATTGGCCTTAGGGCCTATATAAGTCTAGCCAAAAAGGTACCCTGGCTTTCGCTACCCAAGAAAATTATCTCAAATTTAACACACTTTTCCTGAGAAACCTCAATAGTCTAGCTCCAACTGGAGCAAAGTGAAACAGACAGGGCTTTGAAAGAGTGATTAAAACAGATCTCTCTAAAATCTAAAATACTTTAAAAAATTACATAACTATAATAAAAGGCAGATTAATGCAGACAAAAAATCTACTACAGTAACCCTTTACTAAATCAGTGTTCCAATCTTAAAAAAAAAATCTAGTGCACTATTAATACTATTCTTAGTAGAACAGAATTTTTTAGGATCATACTCCATCCTGGATAAAAAAACACCACTTCTAATCCTGCCCCAAATAACACTGTCTGAAACAACTGCTCAGTGTAACACACATTTTATAAAAATTATTAAAGCCCTTACTAAAGATTTTCCACCAAACAATTCTTACATGCCATCTCTTCAGACAGCAAGCACACCGTTTCATCCTAAAACCCATTTAGATCTCCTACATCAAATTGCTACTCCTTAAACTGAAAATCTATTCTCCATCAGCAGATAATCTCCCAACAGAATACCTCAAGCTAGCTGCCAGTTTCGTAGCCCATCGTGTGTCTATCCTAATTAATAGAGCTATCAAGGAATTTTACATTCCTTCTCTTTGGAAAAAGTCTTCATCTTCCCCTTCATAAAGGACAAACCTTATTTTGTATAACTAATTACAGATCTATTGTCATACTATCTCCCTTGTCAACATATCTGGAGAAATGCATTCACTAATAACTACTTGAACATATCCTTCAGGAAAAGCTCTTGACCCCAACACAGCCTAGTTTTAGACCCATCTGTAGCACTACCATGGCCTTTTTAACATTCACAGATGCTATTATCAAAGCCAGATACAAAGATAAACTCTTTTCCTCTATATTCTTTGATCTCTCTCAAGCTTTTGATTTAGTTTCTTACCAAAAACTCCACTGTCAACTGTCTTCCCTAGGACTATTACAATCCACACTGCTATGGTTTAATAACTACTTAAGCAATAGATATCAGCCTGTTAAATGTTTCTCCACCTTTTCTCCCTTCCTTCCTGGGAATACTGGCATGCCAAATGGCTCCATTCCTTGCCTTCTACTCTAAATTGTATTCACTAACAAGCTAAATACATCCTCTCAGCAAGCTTCCCTCATACAATATGCTGATGATTCTGTCTTAATATGCACTTCAGATAATCTCATGCATCTTCAGAGAATTATTCAAGAACTCTTTAACTCTGCTGAAAGCTGGCTACAAGATAATTACCTGCCACTAAATCTCCCCAAGGAACTGCATTACTTCTCTATTTTCCAAAATACAATTACCATGAAAAAATAGACTTTAAAGTGTATTCCATACGTAATACAATGGTTGAAAGTTATTTCACATACCATGCTACTTGGCATGACAATTGATGGCAACCTTAAATTTCATTTACATATCCACAACTGCATCAAAAAACTGCATCAAAAACTAAGTACCCCTCATAGAGTAAAGAGAATCCTAACAGATTCTGCCAAGGTACCTCTAGCTACCATTTACATCTAACCATCTCTCCTACAATGGCCCCTATCATGACAAACCTACAAGCATCACTTAGTTTGTAAACTTGAACAATACTAAAATAAAGTTTACAGATTTACTTGCAAAAAGCCTTACCAGGCCCACCTCTGTTTACCTCTAAAACACTTAAATGGCTTGAAACTTCTCACCACCTGTTTTATACCCAACTTATCTTAACCACAAAAGAGGTGGTTGGTGGGAATAGAACTTAACTAAATTACAATGGCAAATGAGGTTGAATGCAATTAATTCACCTGGCATCAATGATAGTATATCCTTATTGCCAGCACATAAAAAGAGGGCATTAAAATTATAAATCATAACAATATCACCTTATGTCAATAAGTAATTTTGTTTTCTGGTGCAGTTCACCTATGACTCTTTTTAATACATTCTAGAATACATTACATACTTCAGCATTGTGATCTGTTATTTATACTTACACAGCATATGCTACTTTTAGCAGGTTTTTAGTAATATTTTTAGTAGAAAATATTGTATAGCAATAACCTTTTAAGTGATTTTTATGTGCATTTAAATTTCTGTGTGATGTTTTTCTCTTTTTTGTAAAAAAAAGCATGGGCCACTTTAAATTTTGATATGGATGCAATATTTTTTTAATTGATTTAGTATAAAAGGAAGGTTCTGAAGTGTAATGGCTGTTCTGATGAAGTCCCCTTGCTTGTATTGAGGGACGAAAGTACTTAACAGTCTTTTTATTTTCTGTGATTTAGTCAAAAAACTCAGCTGGTTCAATGATCTGGACCTAAGGTTTTATATTTTGGAAGTAATAATTCAACGTGACTGTGGAACTCTACAAGAAGTTTTGTTGTTTTTTAACCACAGAATTGTCCATACCCCATTTGCCTACCTAGCAATTAGCCTCATAATCAAATTATATCTAAAAAACCATCCCCTTTGGTCAAATGATAAACAACTGCTTACTATCTACAAACCACAAAGGGCTGCTGTGGTCAGTCTCTATTAAAATAATGCAGCTAGAACTTGGAATAATATTCCTGTATCAATCAGGTCTATCTCACACCATCATCATATTACTAAAAGACTTCCTCTCTGCCTCCTGGCTTTCTGCCTTCTCCTCAATAGAGAGATAGCTTCTCCTAACACCCTTCATCACCTTCTTATACCCCCCTTAAAAGCACAAATGACATATCTTTCTAATCTCCTTCTAATAGTTCACTTTGTTGTACAACTTAAACTGCTGTTTCTACTTCTAGTTTAGTACAACTGAATTTATTTTCCATTGTTACTTCTCTAATAACACTTAAACTTGCTTATCCCAATGTAGTTCTTAAATTGACCATATCAGGCTTATGCACCACCACCCTTCTATCTGTAAATTCTCAATACAAAGCTATATGTTTGTAAATATCAGTACAAATTTTATTATACTGATTACAATGCACTTTAACTACATTTTAATATGTGTTATTGTAAATATTGATTGCATTAAATCTGTTACCGTAGAACTTTTCTCCTCGGTCCTCCACTGAAAAAGGGTACCTGTGCCCAGTCAGACTTTCCCGGTAAATAATAAAATACATACATTTATGAATATATGCATAAATAAATAAATAAAATATTCAACAACCGTATCTTAAAGGATATATGGATAAAAGAACCACAATATGAAATTGTCATTCCACACTACACACTACTAAAACTGTTGTGTCTATATTACATGTTTGAAGATTTCTAACGTCAAACACCATATGATCGAAGTTAGAAAACTTCGAACATTTAAAAAAAAAATAAATAAAAAATGAAAGTAATGGGTTAAAGCAGGGGTGCAAGCTCAACTGCACCCCCCCCGGTCTTTAAATATACCAACTTTGAGATCGCACTACAGTGCAGTAAAGGGAATTCTTCTCTTTACCGCATTATAGTGCGATCTCGGAGTTGATATATTTAAAGAGCGGAGGCTGTGGGGGTTACAGTGGGGCTTGCCCCCCTGCCTACAACTGTTAGTTTTTTTGTTTTTTATGTATGTTCAAAGTTTTCTAACCTCAGCCATATGGTGTCGCTCATATGGTGTTTGAAGTTAAAAATCTTTGGACATATAATATAGACCCAAACTGTTCCCTGTTAGGAGGAATGAGTGAATTCAGAAAGAATTGTAAGAACGTAATGATAACTGATGGCCAGCTGAGCTTGACTGGTAGGAAAAAATGAAAAGATGTCTGTGAAGTTGCACATCTTTATGGTATCTGGAGTAATGCTCACCTTCAGCTTTATCCTAACAGTGATGTTTAAAGATTTTAAATAAAACTGGCATAACATCAGTCTATGCATCACAGTCTTTCTTTCCCTTACATTAAATTGTATTTGTTGCCACTCTTTGTATTTGCACTATGTTATACAGACAGTTCTAATCTAGTATTTCTCCCTGAAACAGGGATTTAAGCTAACACTTAATTTACAAATGTTTAGAAATGTTCCATCAGGAGTTCGGTTTCCTAATTAACTGGAAGGCTTCCTAATAAGTTGAGGGAGGTATTTGTTCAGAAGCCTTACCTAAATTTATGTAGGACATACACATTATTGCCAACTACTTCACAACACTAGCTAAACAAAACCCAAAATCACAGAAAATCATGCTTATGAAGCAAGAAATCTGGAATGTTGAAGCCTTCAGATCTTGCACATAGAAAATACACATAGGTAAGTTAGAGACATCTGACGTCTTGCCCTATTGCTTGAAAAATAAGTAGTAGGGAATAAAATAAGGAAGGAAAACTAAGGCATAAGACTTTAACACATTTCTTCCTTTTTGTCATTTGTGTGTGTGTGTGTGTGTGTGTGTGTGTGTGTGTGTGTGTGTGTGTGTGTGTGTGTGTGTGTCTTTGTGTGTACTATGCTGAAGTAAAGCATGGTGCACACAAACACACACACACACAAGAACACACACACACACACACACACACACACACACAAATCTTGGAAAGTAATTATTTCAGGTGAAGATGCAGCTAGGGTAGCCTAGCAACCTAGATAGAAGTCTACAGCACTTTTTCAGTGTAACCAAGCCTGACAAATTAATAACATTTGCCAGCACTAGTCCCTGAAGGGACATATGTGCTAGAAACCTGAAGGGTGCTTAGCAGTGCAAGAAAGTGGAATGTATGTCAAGTTTTGCTTTTTTGCAGACTGGCTGGCAGGTGCAGTCTAGCCAGGCACTTGAGATGCTATCCTTAGATGCTTTGAATCACAGAGACAGGAGCATGCTCATCACTCAGTTGCCTGGCAGCCTATACCTGAACTCTGCCACTTTTTATATAATTGCATGGGCAGATGCCATTTGTTTTGCTGTTAAAGAAACTATGTACACATGAGGTTGTTATTGTTTAATGGATCATGCAGAGGCAAGAGCAGATGCAAACGTGAAATAAAATGAATAGTATGCACTCCTCAAAGAGCAGAAGAATTATGGTAACAGCTCATTACGAGTACTTACAACAGATGCATTTCAATCTGTCATAGTATATGTGGCTTATCTAATTTGTTTGGTTTTACTAGGAAAAAGTAAAGGCTGACAGTACTTCCTGCTTAGAGCAAAGAAAATAAATCATAGCCAAATGCAGCATTAATGGAGATAAGCTGCTTTCAATATTACTCCAGAAAGCAATATTCTTAAATCCAACATTATTTTATGAGTTATTTCGGCCTAATATAACAAAAGTGAATATATATTTCTAATGTGTATTTTTGGTAAAAGCCATTTATGATTCCCTTATTTATAGTATTCAGTCATCCTTGGCAATTGCTGGACCTGTTATCTGCAACAGCATAGAAATGTTCTGCTGAGTGACAGCTATAAGTGAAATATAGTGATTAATTACTATATATAAGTAGCATTTTGTTTACTGACATAATGTATAAACCACTTCTTAACACAGTGATACAGATTCATAATGTAGAGTATAACATGCAAAAATTGTGCTGCCAAATATAGGAAAGATATATAATGAGTCGGAAAGTAGGAGTACAATGAACAGTGTAGACAAGGCTTATCAAAGACTTTCACGTGGTGTGTCCTAGAGAGGATTCATTCTAAAGCTCTCTGAGAGACATGTCAGTTTGATGTAAGTGGCATACTTCCTTTTAAGGATATATCAGTCATGCAGGTCCTTACTGGAAATGATTCTGATGTGCATTCTAAGATATTTTTTACATATCATACAGATTTCTGGTGAGTACTGTGCATAATGAAGCAGTGCAGGGAAGAAGTTGCACCACATGCTCTAATGTTGTACATGTGATCACAGAGTGATTTTATAAATCTGTATTTCCAGCTGTCTATCTATGTGTGTATCTATCTATAGATAGATATGTTAGTGCATGCAGTCACATGATGCCATGAGTATGCTTTCAAATAGGAAGAAGACATACAAAAAAATGGATGGCTCTCCATTCAAAACCAGCTTCCGATGTGTTTAACATATGGATGTCAAAAATTAACCTTGAGAGCTTTCCTTTGTTTTGTTCCACTGTGAAGGTGTTTTTTAAATCCCTGTCAAAAACACATAGCAAGTGAAATTTTATAGAGCACTGAGTTTAATCTGCTCAATGTATTGCCAGTTACAGCAGTATTCTAGTATGCTATTGACTATTGTGTCATTTGAATATCTTTAAACGTTGCTGCTTTGTTATAAATTACTCGCTTTTGCACAGTGCTGCTCATCACATAGCAAAGGTTAATCTTGCCTTGCATAGACCCAGGTATTCAGACCCTAAACTTGTTTTTATATAAGCAAATTCAAAATTTCCTTGTATGCTTATTAGTCATTACTGCACAAAGAAACCCTCCCTTGTGCAAAGAGACATACTGGTCTTCGTGTGTTGAGACTTAAGACTGTTAGTTTTAGACAGATAGCACTCCAGCAAAATCAGCTGCAAACCCACTTGTGCCACTCCCGCTATAGCATAAACTAACATTTGGAACCATGGATCAGAAGCATATCTTGGGTTGGGTGGGAGAAGCAATGGCTCTGAGCACAAAGTGTTGGGTGTGTGCAATTGACCATCCATCATGCTAATCAGTCTTTAGTGCAACACCGGCTTTAAAAAGTTGGTTTTGCATTTGCCATCAAACCTGAGCTCTGCAGTGCTCCATGTGTGATCTAAACTGTAGCAACTGTTTGCTACACTTCTTGCAAGCAGTTTGCTACAGTTTAGTACAAGAAGTATTTTTTTTAATATATATATATATATATATATATATATATAACATGAATGCCATAGTGCTCCATGCAGGCAGGGTATAAACTGCAGCAACTGTTTGATACATTTGTAGGAAGCAGTTTGCTACAGTTTAATTGAAGATTTTTTTTAACTAATACATTAGTGCTGTAATGCTCCATATATGCAGGTTATAAACTGTAGTAACTATTTGTAATATGTGTAGCATTCAGTTTGCTACACTTTAAAAGAAAATTATTTTCTTTTTAATGTACAGAAGGAGGGGCAGGGGCAGGTTGCAGAAAAGGGGGCTGAATAGCTGGCTCAGGAGGGAAGGGTGTGTGCATGTGTGTATGTGTCATGCATATGGCCACCTGTGCTCTCCCCAGTTCTTCCACTGAAAAACAACAACAACAAAAAAATCAAAACAAAAAAAAAAAACATAAAACTGGTGTTCCTTCTACTGGCATGCCAATTGTTTTTTTTTTTTTTTTTTCAGTGGAAGAACTGGGGAGAGCACACGTCTAACTGTAATAAGTACTCTCAGCAATCTCATGATTTCTCAACTCAGACACCCATAAGGAAGATCTCCACACAATCCAGTATCCTCTTCATAGGTGACACCATAATAAGATACGCTGATGGACCACTCACTAGGCTGAGTAAGGAGAGGGTAACAGTCAGATGCCTACTGGATGCCATTATACACAACAGTATGCATGCACTCAAGTCCTTGCAACACAAGTACATAAATGTTACAGTCATAGTAAACATGGGAGTGAATGACTTGAAATGTACCTCCATGGACTATATGAAGGGAAACATGATGGAGCTCTTGGAATATGCATTCAAGTTAGGTATGAATCTACAACAGAAAGCTCCTCATCAGGTCAGAATTCATTGCTTATTATAATTTCAGGTCCTCTGCACTAAATTAAGGCAGTAACAGTGGCAGTATCCACACATCTGTGAAATAAACTTTCACATCTAGACTTGTTAGGCCGGATAATGACCTGGAACTTCTCCATGTCAAACTTACATTAACAAAACCCCTTATCTTATCATAACTAACTACACTATTATACCATGACCCCCCCAAAATGTGCACGCTGATTGGCCAGCGTGCCCGTTGTAAATCGAGTTATACTAATGGAAAAAGGTCCGGTCGCCCGGACTTTTTCCATTAGTATAACTTCGTTAAACACTGTCTCGCTATGTTAAATGGGTTTAACATAGCGAGACAGCTTTAAAATAAGCAACGGAGATCTCCGTTGCTTATTTTAAAGCTGTCTTGCTATGTTAAACCCATTTAACATAGCGAGACAGTGTTTAAAGCGGAGAAAGCAAGATCTCCGTTGCTTTTTTTTAGTGTTTCGCTATGTTAAATGAGTTTAACATAGCAAGACAGTTTTAAAATAAGCAACGGACATCTCCGTAGATTATTTTAAAACTGTCTTGCTATGTTAAACTCATTTAACATAGCGAAACACTAAAAAGCAACGGAGATCTTGCTTTCTCCGTTGCTTTGCCAACTCTGATGTACTGCGCAGGCGCCGCAGTACATCAGAACTCGCGGATGCCAGACATCTGCGGAAGGGCAGCAAACAGGCATTATACTATGCCATTATTTAAGAAAAGGAATAGTTTCTTTTCTTAAATAATG